>NW_026061892.1:750000-812500 GCF_023897955.1 Schistocerca gregaria | reverse complement strand
AACGGCGGACTTTTCTCGCAGTCGTAAGTTGCAACCCACCCCTATATCTTGCGTTTCATGAAGAGTTATATCAAATATGCCAAATTCCCGCTGTCCCTATACATGCAGTAAGTTCGTCATGGGCGCTGGCCGGCAGGCCGCGAGACCTGACGCCCGGCGGCAAAGAGTGCTCCTCTGAGGATATAGAGGTTCCGTTCCGCCGCACAATGGTGACGGTGACCGCTGCCTGCGGTGGCAACGCTGGGCAGAGTCGATACTCGCCGTGTGGTGGAAGGTAAACATTATGCGGTACATCAGTACTTTCTTAATAGTTCGGTCGTCTCACTGCACTGCTTAGTAAATGATGCAAGGCCACATATAGATGATATATGCGAATGTCCCTATACGTGCTGTAAGACTGGGCACACAATGTGAATCGCATGTCAGCCAGACACTCTAACATGCACTACTCTCAGCCTGCAACGGAGACACACAATACGTAAACATATGGAATGCGACAATATCGAGTGCTTCCTCTCCGCCACATTGCACCGTCCACACTATGATAACCACAGCAGTATGTCCACCTATAAAAGCACAATACCCCACTCCTCCGACAACTACCATTGCTCAGATAAACCAACACCACCAACACACATCCTACACAGAGGGGCACCAAATATCACCCCACGCCCTCGTGTTATACCACATGAAAAATTGCAGAAGTGAGAGACACAGACCCGCCAGCCTCTTGCTACAAGCATCGAACCGACGTGACGTATCTGACGGTGACTCAGGCATCCGCGTACTGCCACCACCATCCACCCCCCCCCTCTCTGCCACTTCCCACACAATACCGAATTTAACCAACTTTATCGCTTAACCTAACTGTGGTTGTACCAGATTATCGCTTAACCTAACTGTGGTTGTACCAGATTATCGCTTAACCTAACTGTGGTTGTACCAGATTATCGCTTAACCTAACTGTGGTTGTACCAGACTATCGCTTAACCTAACTCAAAGTGTCCCTTAACCTAACTCAAAGTGTCCCTTAACCTAACTCAAAGTGTCCCTTAACCTAACTCAAAGTGTCCCTTAACCTAACTCAATGTGTCCCTTAACCTAACTCAATGTGTCCCTTAACCTAACTCAAGTTGTCCCTTAACCTAACTCAAGTTGTCCCTTAACCTAACTCAAGTTGTCCCTTAACCTAACTCAAGTTGTCCCTTAACCTAACTCAAGTTGTCCCTTAACCTAACTCAAGTTGTCCCTTAACCTAACTCAAGTTGTCCCTTAACCTAACCCACGTTGTCCCTTAACCTAACCCACGTTGTCCCTTAACCTAACCCACGTTGTCCCTTAACCTAACCCACGTTGTCCCTTAACCTAACCCACGTTGTCCCTTAACCTAACCCACGTTGTCCCTTAACCTAACCCACGTTGTCCCTTAACCTAACCCACGTTGTCCCTTTGCCTAACATAGTTCACTGCTCGGAATCTCTGGTGTCGTTGTTATCCTCATGTAGATGTCTTGCGAGTGTTGCTTACTTTCCACATATTCCCGCTATCCACTGTCAATTGTACTGCAATAGGACTATATCGCCCCCCCCTCTGTCCCCCTCTTTGTGTCTCTGTCCTCTCAAGCTGGTCGGTCTGGCGTTTGAGTGTTAAATGAGCCTCGCAGCTGTTCAGTTGCATTCAGATGTCGACGCCCTCAGTGTACGTCGTGGTATGGCCTGAGTCCATTGTCCGCTGATGTCGTACGCATAACCCACACGCTGTACCGATCATCGGTCATTACGTACAGAGTGAAGTAGTGTGATACGTGTGACCGTACGGTGGCTGTGCCCAACGGTGTCGAATCTCAATTTCCATATGTTGTGCTCGATGCTACTTGTCTCGACTCCCAATAACAGCTAGGTTGCACTGTGGTATGCCGTAGAGGCGTGTGGGAGGAACGAACGAACGCATTGTATGTCACCCTGGGTCGCTGGGGGTGGTGGTGCGGTGAGTCAGGTCAGCGTGAGCCGTCTAATGTAGTGACGCGTGTATTCCGACTTAGTCGTATTGCCTCACACAAAGTGCTACCCTGGTGGACCGCGTTCCATATCTGGGACATGCCACAGATGCCGGTTGACAGTGGATCGCGGAAGGGACATCGCATACGTGCGCGGGCCACCTTCCACGTGTTCTCTTCTGCACAGGTCGCAGTGTGTATGTGGTCTGATGTAGCGTGTCATGACACATGACATCCTGGCATGCAAGAATTGTTGAATTCGCAAATGTAGGTGGACATCTACGTTTACTGCCCAAGATACGCAAATGAACTGGAAATCCGTTGTTGAGCGGTTGTTCACGCTGGAGGTGAATCTGTGATGGCGACGATCGGTACAGCTATTAGGTTGGTTGGTTGGTTTGTGGGGGTTAAAGGGACCAGACTACTTAGGTCATCGGTCCCTTGTTCCACGACCATAATAATACACGAAGAAAAGTGCAACAAGCAATAAACACATAACGGAGACGACAAGGGACGACACAGTACAAGAAAGACATAGACGAAGACCAGAGAAAAGAGATTAAAAGACACACAGTCTGCGACGGTCATTGGCCGACCATGAAAATAAAACTGGAAAGGCCAACAACCAAGGGACACATTAAAACACCACAAACTCAAATCCCAGGCCAAAAGCCACAGTCGACACTAAAAAAAAATAAAAAGGGACTCTCATATTGAATGATAAAAACCCCCTGCTCGAATAAAACGGAGAACTAAGTCAGCCATAGTAGAGTCATCGGTTAAAAGAGCAGGGAGTGTATCAGGCAGCGCGAACGTCTGCCTGAGGGCAGTTAAAAGTGGGCAGTCTAGTAAGACGTGTACCACGGTCAGGGCCAATCCACAGCGACAGAGAGGCGGGTCGTCACGGCACAAGAGATACGCGTGCGTGAGCCGGGTATGTCCTATGCGGAGCCGGCAGAGGACGACAGCGTCCTTGCGAGACCCCCGCATGGAGGAGCGCCACACACTGGTTGTCTCCTTGACTGCCCGAAGTTTGTTGGGAGAGGGCAGGGTGCGCCACTCATCACGCCAAGCAGCAAGGACCTTCTGCCGCAATACGGATCGGACGTCACTCTCTAAAAGACCGATCTCCATGGCCGGGGAACTGACCGCCTGTTTCGCCAGTTCGTCAACCCGCTCGTTACCCGGGATGCCGACGTGACCCGGGGACCAAACAAAGGTGACAGAGCGGCCGCAACGGACGAGAGTATGGAGGGACTCCTGGATGGCCATCACCAGACGGGAACGAGGGAAACACTGGTCAAGAGCTCGTAAACCGCTCAGGGAGTCACTACAGATGACAAAGGACTCACCTGAGCGGGAGCGGAGAAACTCTAGGGCACGATAGATGGCAACCAACTCGGCAGTGTATACACTGGAGCCAGCTGCCAATGACCGTTGCTCACAAGAATCCCGTAGAGAGAGCGTAACCAGTGCGACCAGAGACCACCGAACCGTCGGTGTAGGCCACCGCCACGTTCGGAAACTCGGCCAGGATGGAAAGAAAGCGGCGGCGGAGGGCCTCCGGAGGCACTGAGACCTTCGGACCCTGTGCCAAGTCGAGCCGAAGGCACGGTCGGGGCACACTCCACGGGGGCAGACGGAGATTGGCCCGGAAAACAGGCGGCAGAGGAAAAAAAGTCAAGGCCACGGAGAAGGTCCTGGAGGCGAACCGCAATGGGACACCCTGACCGGGGCCGCCTGTCTGGAACATGGACGATCGAGCGCGGGAACAGGAGACGGTAGTTTGAATGCCCTGGCACGCTATAAACGTGCGCGGCATAGGCGGCCAGAAGGCGGTCACGCCAGAACCGCAATGGAGGGACACCAGCCTCCACAAGTATGATGTCGATGGGGCTTGTCCGGAACGCTCCCGTGGCGAGGCGGATCCCGCAGTGGTGTATGGGATCCAGCAATCGCAATGCTGAAGGCGAGGCAGAACCGTACGCCACACACCCATAATCAAGGCGGGACTGGATCAGCGCTTGATATAGGTGGAGGAGGGTGGACCGGTCGGCACCCCACCTGGTGTGGCTTAAGCAACGGAGAGCG
Source organism: Schistocerca gregaria (assembly GCF_023897955.1). Taxonomy (NCBI): domain Eukaryota; kingdom Metazoa; phylum Arthropoda; class Insecta; order Orthoptera; family Acrididae; genus Schistocerca; species Schistocerca gregaria. The sequence goes on along the minus strand of NW_026061892.1, from coordinate 808,413 downwards.
TTTAAGTGCCGCCAGCATGTTTGCTTCAGCTGCCTAATATGGGGCAGCCAAGTCAACCGGGTATCGAACACCAGTCCCAAGAACCGATGCGTCGCGACCACAGCAAGAGGTTCACCGTCAAGGTAAAGGCGCGGCTCAGGGTGAACCGTGCGACGCCGGCAGAAATGCATAACGCAGGTCTTCGCGGCCGAAAACTGGAAGCCGTGCGCTACAGCCCATGACTGCGCCTTGCGGATGGCACCTTGCAGCTGCCGTTCAGCAGCGGCGATGCCACTGGAGCTGTAATATAGGCAGAAGTCGTCCGCATATAAAGAAGCCGCGACGGACGACCCCACCGCCTCAACGAGCCCATTGATGGCAATTAAAAACAGGGACACACTGAGGACAGACCCCTGTGGGACCCCGTTCTCCTGGACCCGGGAGGAACTATGCGACGCAGCTACTTGCACGCGGAAGGAACGAGACGAAAGAAAATTCTGAATAAAAATCGGGAGCGGGCCCCTAAGGCCCCACCCATGAAGTGTGGCCAGGATGTGATGGCGCCAAGTCGTATCGTATGCCTTCCGCATGTCGAAGAAGACGGCAACCAGATGTTGGCGGCGCGCAAAGGCTGTACGGATGGCAGACTCCAGGGAGACCAGATTATCGACGGCAGAGCGGCCTTTACGGAACCCACCCTGAGACGGAGCCAGAAGGCCCCGAGACTCGAGGAGCCAACTCAACCTCCGGCTCACCATACGTTCCAGCAACTTGCAAGGAACGTTGGTGAGGCTTATGGGGCGATAGCTGTCCACCTCCAGTGGGTTCTTGCCAGGTTTCAATACGGGGAGGACTATGCTTTCCCGCCATTGAGACGGGAAAACACCCTCGACCCAGACGCGATTGAAAAGATCTAGGAGGCGTCGCTGGCAAGGCACTGAGAGGTGTTTCAGCATTTGGCTGTGAATGCAGTCTGGTCCAGGAGCCGTATCAGGGCAAGCAGAAAGTGCGCTCTGGAATTCCCATTCGCTGAAAGGGGCATTGTACGACTCCGCGTGGCGCGTGTGAAAGGAAAGCCTCCGACTTTCCAACCGCTCTTTCCGGGAGCGGAAGGCCAACGGGTAGTTCGTTGACGCGGAACACTGAGCAAAATGCTCTGCTAACCGGTCCGCAATCGTGTCGGAGTCGGTGCACACTGCTCCATTCAGCGAAAGCCCAGGGACAGAGACAGGTGGCCGATAGCCTTGGAGTCGCCGAATCTTGGCCCAAACCTGCGATGCAGAGGTACGGACGCCAACGGTGGAAACATAACGTTCCCAGCACTCCTGCTTCCGTTGGCGAATAAGGCGTCGGGCTCGGGCGCTGAACTGTTTAAAAGCAATGAGGGTCTCCAACGACGGGTGCCGCGTATGGCGCTGAAGAGCCCGCCGGCGATCTCGAATCGCCTCTGCGATCTCGGGCGACCACCACGGCACAGTCCTCCGCCGAGGTGACCCGGATGTACAGGGAATCGCAGATGCCGCCACAGAAACGATGCTGGTGGTGACCGACTGAACCACCGCATCAATCGGATCAGTGGAAGGAGGTGCGAATACTGCGACAGATGTAAATAAGTCCCAATCAGCCTAATTCAGAGCCCATCTGTAGGGGCGTTCAGAAGAGTGACGCTGTGGCAGTGACAGAAAGATGGGGAAATGGTCACTACCACATAAGTCGTCATGGACCCTCCAGTGGATGGATGGTGAAAGTCCGGGGCTGCAAATAGAAAGGTCAATGGCCGAAAACGAGCCATGGACCGCACTAAAGTGGGTCGCCTCTCCCGTGTTTAAAAGGCAGAGGTCAAGCTGTGACAGAAGAGTCTCGACATCTCTGCCCCGGCCAGTAATCGCGGCGCTACCCCACAAGGGGTTATGGGCGTTAAAGTCGCCCAGCAACACAAAGGGAGGCGGCAGTTGTCCTATCAATGCAGCCAACACATGACGAGAGACATCACCATCCGGCGGAAGGTACAAACTGCAGACAGTAATAGGCTGAGGCGTCCACATCCTTACAGCGACAGCCTCTAAGGGTGTATGAAGAGGCACACACTCGCTGTAGATAGAGTTAAGGACGTAGACGCAGACTCCACCAGACACCCTCTCATAAGCTGCCTGGTTCTTATAATAACCCCGATACCCTCGTAGGGCAGGGGTCCGCATTGCCGGAAACCACGTTTCCTGGAGGGCAATGCAGAAGAAAGGGTGACTGCTGACGAGTTGGCGGAGCTCAGCAAGGTGGTGGAAAAAACCGCTGCAGTTCCACTGGAGAATCACTTTGTCCATGGGCGAAATAGGCGTGAAGGGACCGAGGAGGCAGATCACGTCACTGGGTCACCTGCTGTCACCGATCAAGGACCAGTACAATCGGCGTCCTTGGCGTCCGAGGGTATGGCGAGATCCAGGTCCTCAGCGGACGCCAGGATCTCCACCTCATCCTCAGACGCAGAGCCTGTATGGAGCGGTGGGGTGGATGCCACCGCGCGTTCCTTGGCCTTAGAGGCCTTCTTCTTCTTCGTCTTCTCTCTCTGCTCCTTGGGCTTTACTGGCTGGGAGGGCTCCACCGAGTCAGTCTCCGGGACGGAGGAGGAGCGGGAAGCCCTGCGACCAGCCACTGGCCTGCTTTTCAGCCATTGGCTGACGTCACCCTTCCCAAAGGTGGAAACCTGGGAACGGAGGGACCCGAGGGATCCCTTGTGAGAGAGAGTCGCCGAAGAAGTCGGACGCATCTCCGGCTTAGAGTTGGGGACTTGTGTCCCCGATGGTTGGGGGGTCGTTGCTCCTGAGGTAGGTGGTGCAGGAGCAACAGATGGGGAAGTGCCCCCCACCATCAAGTGGGCAGGTGTAGTATTCCGGCTCAGAGTGTCCAGTGGAATCGGTGCAGCAGATGACAAAACTACTGTTTTGGCAGCGGTGGCATAGGAGCTGGTCAGAGCCACAGGATGTAGCCTCTCATATTTCCGCTTAGCCTCAGTATAGGTCATGCGGTCCAGGGCCTTATATTCCATGATCCTTCGTTCTTTCAGTAGAACCTTGCAGTCTGGCGAGCAAGGGGAATGGTGTTCGCCGCAGTTCACACAGATGGGAGGCGGCGCACATGCAGTATTAGGATGTGAAGGGCGTCCACAATCTCTGCATGTCATGCTGGAAGTACACCGAGATGACATGTGGCCGAACTTCCAGCATTTGAAACACCTCATCGGGGGAGGGATATAGGGCTTCACATCACATCGGTAGACCATCACCTTGACCTTTTCGGGTAGGACGTCACCCTCGAAGGCCAAGATGAAGGCACCGGTGGCTACCTGATTATCCCTCGGACCCCGATGGACGCGCCGGACGAAGTGAACACCCCGCCGTTCTAAATTGGCGCGTAGCTCGTCGTCTGACTGCAAGAGTAGGTCCCTATGGAATACAATGCCCTGGACCATGTTGAGACTCTTATGGGGTGTGATCGTGACGGAAACATCCCCCAACTTGTCACAAGCGAGTAACCGCCGTGACTGTGCAGAGGATGCCGTTTTGATCAATACTGCCCCAGAGCGCATTTTGGACAAGCCCTCCACCTCCCCAAACTTGTCCTCCAAGTGCTCGACAAAAAACTGAGGCTTGGTCGCCATAAACGATTCCCCATCGACACGTGTACAGACTAAATAGCGAGGTGAATAAGGTTCGCTGCCAACCGTAGCCTTTCGTTCCTCCCATGGTGTGGCCAGGGAGGGGAACGATTGTGGATCATATGCCTGAGCGTTGTATTGAGGCCGAGAACGCTTAGGGACTGCTGGCGGCTGGCCGCCAGCAAGAGATGATGTACCACGCTTCATCGCGGGTCATCCGCCCTGATGCCACCTACTCCGACCAAGGGCCCTCCCCACGGGCGCCACCCAGCCTCAGCAACGACCACCTGGCGGGATGGCCATTGCCGGGAGTCCCGATGCCCCAAGGAGACAGGCATCTACTCCTTGGCATACGCGGGGAGTTAACGGCGCAGGCATCAGTAGAGCGATCCCTGTGTTGTCAGGGGGCTACAACCGACAGGGTACATGGCGGCCCCACCACAACGGACTGGCTACCGTGCTGGATTTCAGGTGAAATGTAGTCCATGATCGTCATTGGCGCATAAAGCGACACAGCAGAGCAGACTGCAAAAACCGCACCCAAGGACAAAGCCACGCCCTAGAGATGGTGAGTGGGCGGGACAGCTATGCGACGACGACCAACCAAGCTAGAGATGGTAATGAGCGATGGACACATTGCACCTTGTAAGGCGCCCTTCCCCAATCAGCTCGCTCTTCGGAAGAATTTAGTAGATGGAGGTCAAACCCGGTAGGGGACCATCACATAAGGCCGAAACGTTTGAGACTCCTTTTAGTCGCCTCTTACGACAGGCAGGAATACTGTGGGCCTATTCTTACCCCCGAACCCACAGGGGGGGGGGGGTACAGCTATTAACCGGTTGTTTCAGCGGTACCCGCCATATCCACGAACGTGAGTAGGCCCATGTGGGTATGAAGCGATACGCGGCGGTGGCTTGGTGGGACTGTTCCCGGCCGGTGAAGGGGGCCGCCCGGCGTGTTGGCCGCGCGCTGCGTGGGCGCACTCGCATCGGCCGGCTGGTGGGGGGCGCCGAGTGGCAGGAGCGCCAACCGACGGGCCTGGCAAGCGGCGCAGCTACGCAGCGGCGCACCCTGCACGCGGCGCGTGGCGGCCGAAGTCGGTTTTGCCGAGCCCGGTGCGAAGCGCGGTGGACATCTGCAGTGTGCTGGTCTGATTGAGGACTGTGTGCATTGGGGATGCGCCGCCGTCTGCTGCTCGGTCGCCCCAGCGGTTCTCGCAGGTGGTTTGTATCGCAGTTGTGCGGACGTGTTGGCGCGTGCGCTGTGCTGGGAGAGTTCGCTTCAGCACCCAAATGGGGCTTTGCCCTTGTGTGGCGCTGGCGTTGGAGCTGCCGGTCACCATAGGTGGCGCGTGTTGTCTCCCGCCGGCAATGCCACGACAGCACACTCCCGGGCCTCTGTCGGCAGCGGCAAGCTCAGTTGGGAGCAAGGGTGTTCGCACTGAAACCGTCTACTCGCCTAACTCCGGGCGATTGCGCCTCTCTCAAAACCGACCAAGTACCTAGGACGGCGCCGCGCGCCGCCGGGACCTGAGAGGGTTTCGAGGTAATCGTGCAGGGGAGCTCGGCCTCCTCCTGTTTGCAGAATAATTGAGTGGACGCTTGCGTGTTCGCGCGGGCCCCCGGGACACACTCCCGGGCGGCCGGCTGCTCAGCTCTAGTTGACGCAGCTCCCTGGTTGATCCTGCCAGTAGTCATATGCTTGTCTCAAAGATTAAGCCATGCATGTCTCAGTACAAGCCGCATTAAGGTGAAACCGCGAATGGCTCATTAAATCAGTTATGGTTCCTTAGATCGTACCCACGTTACTTGGATAACTGTGGTAATTCTAGAGCTAATACATGCAAACAGAGTCCCGAGTCTGGCGTGGGACCTGTCGTCTCGCGGTGCGTTTTGGCGTGGGCCAGCCCACGCCTGCACGCCGTAAGGGACAGACGTTCGCACTGGGGCGTATCGCTTCCAATCGGACGTGCCCATAGGGGAAGTGATGCGTCATATATAGCCTCTCCTTCTCAAGTGGCTCTTTCCGCCTTCAAGTGGTGCCAGACGTTAAGCTTGGCATTTCTCGGGCTTGCCCGGGCGTGCCTTGCGACAAAAGGAAGAGCTGCGACCCAACCCAATGCCAAAGCGAAGGGTGCGTGGCACAGGGGGAGCTGTGTCGAGGGACGAACATCAGTCCCTTTTGTTCGCAGGGCCCAGACCAGCAGGTGCTCTGCATGCCGGCGACTTCGTTCGTCGGCGTGGGATCGCTGCGCGAGTCGGCAAGGGCGCTTCGCCGCGCCCCTGGATAACCGGGGCGTGTTCCGCCAAACCCAGGAGGTGGTGACATCGCCTGGGCCAGGTTAACTGGGTCCAGACCGCCGAACGTCTGGGGGACCGACCCGCCACCTGAGTAGGAGTGGGTCCTTGGCCGAAAGGTGGAAACTCGGGCTAGTAGGCGGCGAAGGGCGAGAGGTGCAACCGCCTCTCCGGAGTGCGGGGTGCAGTTGCCGAGGAGCGTCGCGTGAAATCGCCGATGACGGAGCCATCGATGGGGACCAGTGCGCTGGCAACGGAGCGCTGAACCCGGCAGTTCGAGAGGGCCCTTGACCTTGGGGCGAGGTCGGTGGGCGAGCTGCAAGAAGTCCCTCCCCATGCCAGAGGAGCCGGTCCGAGGCAAGAGACGGGCTCCCAAACATTTTTTCGCTTGTCTACAAACATGGCTGACGAAGAGACAAGCGATTCGTGTGCACTCTCGCGAGCTTCAATGCTTTCTGTTCCCTCCCCACAAGGGGGCCCGGGGCAGGCAGAGGAAGGAATTACTGAAAGGCACTTAAGGATTACGCAGTTCCTGGAATCTAGTATTAAAAATGGCAAAATAAGCCACGCTGCAATAATGACAATCAAGAATGAACTCGCCTCATGGGCTATCGCTCACGCGAAGCTTGAGGAGCGAGTTGAGGAATTACAAAAGGAGAATGAAAGGCTGCGAAAACAGCCAACTAAGTCATGAGCTGGTGTGGCGGCCCAAACCGCATCAAAAACGACAACGAAGGAAACGATTGCCAAAGTGTCACAAAGACCGGACACAGCTGTCTTTCTAAGACCCTTGCCTGGTCAAGACACCAAAAACGTTCAAGAGATCTTTACGACTATGGTAAATCCTATAAAAGACAAAATCAAAGTAACCAAAGTTAAGGCCACAAAAAATGTTATAGTTGATGTGGCGACAGAAGAGGACAGGAACAAAATACTGAATAATCAAAAGTTGTGCAAAGCTGTAAAGTGTGAACCACCGAAAAAGAAAAACCCATTGGTTATAATGTATGATGTTCCTGTGACATTTGAAAATAATGACCTATGTGAAACTATAAGGAAGCAAAATTTTGACGAAATCAATGCAGAGGAATTCAAAAACGAATTCAAACTAAAGTTCAAAACGGGGCCAAGAGAGACAGACGTTGTTCACCATGTGGCTGAAGTAACTGGGAACATGTGGAAAAAGCTCACTACCTTGGGTAAGATCTATGTTGGCTTTCATGCAATAAACGTGTGAGACTTCTTGGTGGTACCTCGCTGTCATAATTGCGGAGATCTCGATCACATTCATAAGTACTGTGAACGGAAGCCGGCTTGCTCCAGGTGTGGAGCTGAAGATCATGTCAAGAAAAATTGCTCCAAAACAGCAATTTGCATTCCCTGCACAAGAAGGGGGAAAAAGACGTGTAATGCAACTGGTCGAAATTGCCCGACCTACAGGAAGCTGGAGCAGCGCCTGATCTCAAGGACCGATTATGGCTGAGTCCATATCGGCACCCAGGATGCCTAAACATAAATCCCCGTGCAAGAAGCGAAGGGATGCGGCAAGGGCTGTCATGTTCAAGCAGTTCTTAGCACAAATGGCAGAAGGGAAGATCGGAAAAAAGAAAATGATAGATGCGTGTGTCCAGTCGGACTCACAGGAACATGAGACTGCTCCCTCTCGGTCTTGCCGGGGAAATCGATCGCCAGAAAACCAGGCACCTTACGGTAAGCATCCTGTAGTGGGCCGACCAATCTTCATGAAAGGTGTCTCTAAACCAGACCCGCCAGTGCAGGACAATTCAATTAGCAGCACCAAAACGGACTTAGGACAATCACCGGTCAAACAGGTGATTGATCCAGTCAGGATTTATCCTAACTTGGAGTTCTCATTGCAATTGTCCCGCCTGGAGGAGCCGGCTGTCCTGACCACAGCACTAAGACACCTTGTGCGAGTGGGACACCAATATGGAAGGAAAGTCACCTTCTCGGCCATGGAGGCTGTTGATAGAGTGCAGTTAAAGACTATGAATCTCCCTACCGACTTTGACTAGGTGACCTAGTCAAAAAGGTTTTTGAACGACGAAACGAGACATTTGATCTCAATGAAATCTACAATCAATCAGTCCTATCAAATGGAAGGATCGCATATGACTGGAGGAAGACCTTTCCAGAATCATATGTTCACACCAATTTTCCGTGACTAGGAAAATACATATTGGACAGTTAAATGCTCACAATAGCAGATTGGTCATGCAGGAACTTCGGAAGATGGTGGAGGAGACGAGCCTTGATGTGCTTTGTCTACAGGAACCATACTCTCTTGCAGGGAATATAGCTTTTTCTGCCACAACCTGGCAGGTGGTAAGCTTTGGAGAGGATCCAAAGGCCACCATCGTGGTGATCAATAAGTCATTGCGGATCACAGTTCTCTCACACCTTTCAGACGACCATTGCAATGTTGTAGAGCTTCAGTCACCAATTGGTGACATATATCTGGTGAACATGTACTTCCAGTACGGCACCGAGATTGAAGTATATCTTGATCAGCTCTCGCGAGTCTCTACAATATTGAGAGGCCGAAAAGTTGTGGTGGTAGCCGACGTTAACGCCAAATCCCCCCTGTGGCACAGTGGCACTCGAGATGAGAGAGAGGTGAGAAATTAGAAGAGACCATCATGTCGCTACAACTCGTAGTTGCAAACAGACCTGGCAACCCTCCTACCTACTCTGGTGGTGGAGGCGATGGAACTAACATAGATGTCACACTGATGACAGCAAATATAGCTGCAAATATACAGGGCTGGATGGTCAAAGATAGGATCACTACCAGTGATCATAATCTAATCACCTTCATGATCACGAATGAAGAGTGCCACTGGGACATAGGGTGGGAGGTGCAATTAAACTACAACAAAACAAAACAAACTGGGAGCGCCTTGCAGGAGAGTTGGACATACCGACATGGCCAGAAGGAGATGAGGATGTCAACAAACACGCCGAAGAGCTGGTGGACGCACTTACAAGGGCGGTAAAGGCTGCTGTACCCACCAGGAGAAGGGCCGTGGCGGCTTCTCCGTCACCATGGTCTGCTGAACTTGGACAGATGCGCCAGTCTGTCAGGAGGGCGAGGAGGTATTACCAGCGAAGTGTCGTCTGGGAAGAAAAACAGCGATGGCTGCAAATCTATAGGGATGCAAAAGAGCAATTCCAGAAGGAACTAAGAGCAGTCAGGCTCCAAAGCTGGGAAAAATATGTTCACAGCCAACTGGCTATAGATCCCTGGGGCATCCCTTACAAGATTGTGCGCGAAAAAATACGATCGCCAATGGTGCTCTCCACAGTCAGGGATAGGAATCGGATGACGGGATCTTGGCGGGAAACCGCTGAGGTTCTACTCCGGTCCTTGCTCCCTGACGACAGGGAGGAGGAAGACACAGAAGAACAACGCCTAATTAGGCAAGCAGTGGAGGAAGACTATCAAAACAATGGGATGGTCTACCCATTCTCAGAAGATGAAGTAGCAGCTCAAATAAAGGCGTTAAAGAAAGGAAAAGCCCCAGGACCAGACGGCATTATAGCAGAGGGGGTGCAATACCTTGCACCTCAACTGGTAGCCCCTCTGACAAGAATTTACAATGAGGCACTGCGTCTTGGAACGTTTCCGTCCATCTGGAAACAAGCAAATGTAGTGATCATTAAGAAAGGACATGACAAGGATCCTACAGAAGTGAAGTCCTACAGGCCAATATGTCTGTTGGACCTGTTAGGTAAATTGCTAGAGAGGTTGCTGGCTGACAGATTGGCAGCACACAGAGTGCTGTGTGGGATGAGCGACAGGCAGTTTGGCTTTCGCGCGGGGCGATCTGCGTCTGACGCAATTGCCCTGGCGGCCGAGGTCTGTTGGTCGTCGCCACACAAGTACATAGTTGGCATCATGGTGGACATCAGTGGCGCCTTTGACAACCTGTGGTGGCCTTCGCTCTTCTCCTGTTTACGGGAGAAGGAGTTTCCAGGGCTGCTATACGGATGTCTTAGGAGCTATTGTATGGGAAGGGAGGTCTGGCTATCGTCCCCTAGCGGGAGAGTTGGAAAGAAGATTACAAAGGGGTGTCCACAGGGCTCTGTCCTGGGGCCACTCTTTTGGGACCTTAATATGGAGCCTCTCCTGGAGAGCTGTGAAGATGTGCTAGAAGCGATAGCCTACGCTGACGACCTCCTTCTGTTGGTGGGCGGCCGGAGCCGCGAGGACCTTGAACCCAAAATCGATAGGTCATTAACAGTCCTGTCACAATGGTGCCATAGGGCTAAAATGAAGATTGCGCCCAACAAGTCACTATATCTACTGCTGAAAGGCCAATTGGCCAGGAACCCGACAGTGAGAATCGCGGGAACACCAGTTATTCGGCGGAAGGAAGCCCGGTATTTGGGTGTCGTCATTGACGAAAAGTGGAGCTTTTCACAACACATCGAAACAGCCACACAAAGATCACTTGAGGCCCTAAATAACCTCATCATGATTGGGCACAGAAGATTTCATCTTCCCCCGCATCTTATCAAACTGTACCATAATACCATACTCGCATCCATCGTGGGTTATGGATCCGGAGTCTGGGCACACAGGCTCACGAGGGTCATGCCTGCCTTGGCTGTGAGGAGGGTGCAGCGGAACATGCTGTTACGATCAATAGGAGCATACAGAACATCACCTGGTGGAGCTTTATTGGTACTCATGGGGATATGCCCCCTAGATATAAAAATCAGAGAGCAAGCGGCGTGGTACTGGGTGAAAAAAGGGGAAATTGAAAAAACTGACCAAATTCTTGGGGTGAGGGTGGGGGACAAGTTTGCAATTAAGCGGAGAGGGGAAGAATTGTGGCAGGAACTGTGGGATAGGGAGGAAACAGGTAGAAGGACACACCAGCTGCTTCCAAATGTTAAAGAAAGATTACAGCTCTCTCACTTTCAACCCAGCAAGGGACTGCTGCACTTCCTCACAGGTCATGGACCATATCCGGCATATCTGTGCCGGTTCGGGAAAAGGCCAACCCCCTCGTGTGACTGTGGGGCTGAGATCGGAACTCCAGATCATGTGATCTACGAGTGTTCCATTTTTGACGACGTAGCCACTGGTCTTAGACAGCAACTTCCCAACCATGACACATATCATCTCATCAGGAATCCCGTCACCTTCAAGATCTTAGATGCACTTGCCAGCGAGGTATCAGCAAAGGTCTTGAGGGAATATAGAAGGGAGAATTTAGAAAACTGATCCTGACCTGACTCATTGCGACCATCCCGTTCCGCCGAGGCGTGGACTGGCCGATCGCCGTGACGGTCGGAAACCGCCACGTCATGGAGTAGGGGGATGGAGCGCAAAAAATACCGGACTTGACCATGCACACCGATTATGACTCGTAGATAGAGTTTTCTGTAGGTTAGTTTCTTGGATAATTGAAAATGAATCTGCAGCGACTTTTGTAAAGGCCAGCCCAGTGCCAGCGGCACGCCCACAGAGGTTAGCTCGGTGGGCACGGCCAACTTGGTAGATTTATATTTCTTTCTGGTACAGTTGTAATCGCTGCAGGTAGTAGAGTCTTAGAATAGTAGATTAGTACTAACCGAAGATCTTACCCAACAATCACTAACCTTATCCTGTAGCATGTATAGTGTTTTTTCCAAATAATAATCAAAAATTGAAATGCTGCAACATAACTATGTACTGTAAATAAAATGACCCACTAATGTGTTTAGGTGGTGGGTTTTTATGTATAATATTGTTATTAAATAAAGAATTTAAAAAAAAAACAGAGTCCCGACCAGAGATGGAAGGGACGCTTTTATTAGATCAAAACCAATCGGATTGGCTTGTCTGGTCCGTTTGCCTTGGTGACTCTGAATAACTTTGGGCTGATCGCACGGTCCTCGTACCGGCGACGCATATTTCAAATGTCTGCCTTATCAACTGTCGATGGTAGGTTCTGCGCCTACCATGGTTGTAACGGGTAACGGGGAATCAGGGTTCGATTCCGGAGAGGGAGCCTGAGAAACGGCTACCACATCCAAGGAAGGCAGCAGGCGCGCAAATTACCCACTCCCGGCACGGGGAGGTAGTGACGAAAAATAACGATACGGGACTCATCCGAGGCCCCGTAATCGGAATGAGTACACTTTAAATCCTTTAACGAGTATCTATTGGAGGGCAAGTCTGGTGCCAGCAGCCGCAGTAATTCCAGCTCCAATAGCGTATATTAAAGTTGTTGCGGTTAAAAAGCTCGTAGTTGCATTTGTGTCCCACACTGTTGGTTCACCGCCCGTCGGTGTTTAACTGGCATGTATCGTGGGACGTCCTGCCGGTGGGGCGAGCCGAAGGGGTGCTTTCGCGTCCCGAGGCGGACCCCGTTTAAATCCTACCAGGGTGCTCTTTGTTGAGTGTCTCGGTGGGCCGGCACGTTTACTTTGAACAAATTAGAGTGCTTAAAGCAGGCAAGCCCGCCTGAATACTGTGTGCATGGAATAATGGAATAGGACCTCGGTTCTATTTTGTTGGTTTTCGGAACCCGAGGTAATGATTAATAGGGACAGGCGGGGGCATTCGTATTGCGACGTTAGAGGTGAAATTCTTGGATCGTCGCAAGACGAACAGAAGCGAAAGCACTTGCCAAGTATGTTTTCATTAATCAAGAACGAAAGTTAGAGGTTCGTAGGCGATCAGATACCGCCCTAGTTCTAACCATAAACGATGCTAGCCAGCGATCCGCCGCAGTTCCTCCGATGACTCGGCGGGCAGCCTCCGGGAAACCAAAGCTTTTGGGTACCGGGGGGAAGTATGGTTGCAAAGCTGAAACTTAAAGGAATTGACGGAAGGGCACCACCAGGAGTGGAGCCTGCGGCTTAATTTGACTCAACACGGGAAACCTCACCAGGCCCGGACACCGGAAGGATTGACAGATTGATAGCTCTTTCTTGATTCGGTGGGTGGTGGTCCATGGCCGTTCTTAGTTGGTGGAGCGATTTGTCTGGTTAATTCCGATAACGAACGAGACTCTAGCCTGCTAACTAGTCGCGTGACATCCTTCGTGCTGTCAGCGATTACTTTTCTTCTTAGAGGGACAGGCGGCTTCTAGCCACACGAGATTGAGCAATAACAGGTCTGTGATGCCCTTAGATGTTCTGGGCCGCACGCGCGCTACACTGAAGGAATCAGCGTGTCTTCCTAGGACGAAAGGTCGGGGTAACCCGCTGAACCTCCTTTGTGCTAGGGATTGGGGCTTGCAATTGTTCCCCATGAACGAGGAATTCCCAGTAAGCGCGAGTCATAAGCTCGCGTTGATTACGTCCCTGCCCTTTGTACACACCGCCCGTCGCTACTACCGATTGAATGATTTAGTGAGGTCTTCGGACTGGTACGCGGCATCGACTATGTCGTTGCCGATGCTACCGGAAAGATGACCAAACTTGATCATTTAGAGGAAGTAAAAGTCGTAACAAGGTTTCCGTAGGTGAATCTGCGGAAGGATCATTACCGACTAGACTGCATGTCTTTCGATGTGCGTGTCGTGTCGCGCAACACGCTACCTGTACGGCAGTGGCCGTGCGCCGCGTGCGGAACCACGCGTGCCTCTCAAAACTAGCGGAAGTGTTGTTGTTGTTGTGTGGTACGAGCGCTGAAGCTCTGGAGCGGCTGGCCTGCGGTACATGGCGCCTGGCGCCGGTTTTGAATGACGTTCGCCCGAGTGCCTGTCCGCTCCGGTGTGGAGCCGTACGACGCCCATCGGCTGTGAGGCCGTTGGACACAAAAAAATAGTGGAACAGGGGCCGTCGGACGCCTCAGTCCCGCAAATGCTACTGTCTTGAAAGAGACAGTGGGAGACTGAAAAGGAAAAGATCACCCAGGACGGTGGATCACTCGGCTCGTGGGTAGATGAAGAACGCAGCAAATTGCGCGTCGACATGTGAACTGCAGGACACATGAACATCGACGTTTCGAACGCACATTGCGGTCCATGGATTCCGTTCCCGGACCACGTCTGGCTGAGGGTCGGCTACGTATACTGAAGCGCGCGGCGTTTGTCCCGCTTCGGAGACGTGGGAGTGTCGTGGTCGCCTGTGTGGCCGGCAGCGTCTCCTTAAACGTGCGATGCGCGCCCGTCGCCTGGCGGTTCGCATACCGGTACTTTCTCGGTAGCGTGCACAGCCGGCTGGCGGTGTGGCGTGCGACACCTCGTACAACGACCTCAGAGCAGGCGAGACTACCCGCTGAATTTAAGCATATTACTAAGCGGAGGAAAAGAAACTAACAAGGATTCCCCCAGTAGCGGCGAGCGAACTGGGAAGAGTCCAGCACCGAACCCCGCAGGCTGCCCCCTGTCGTGGCATGTGGTGTTTGGGAGGGTCCACTACCCCGACGCCTCGCGCCGAGCCCAAGTCCAACTTGAATGAGGCCACGGCCCGTAGAGGGTGCCAGGCCCGTAGCGGCCGGTGCGAGCGTCGGCGGGACCTCTCCTTCGAGTCGGGTTGCTTGAGAGTGCAGCTCCAAGTTGGTGGTAAACTCCATCTGAGACTAAATATGACCACGAGACCGATAGCGAACAAGTACCGTGAGGGAAAGTTGGAAAGAACTTTGAAGAGAGAGTTCAAAAGTACGTGAAACCGTTCCGGGGTAAATGTGAGAAGTCCGAAAGGTCGAACGGGTGAGATTCACCCCCATCCGCCCCAGCCCTCGGCAGATGGGGCCGGCCGCCCGCGCGGAGCAATCCGCGGCGGGGTCGTGTCCGGTTGCCTTTCCACTCGCCGCGGGGTGGGGCCATTCCGGTGAGCGGTGGGCCGCACTTCTCCCCTAGTAGGACGTCGCGACCCACTGGGTGCCGGCCTACGGCCCGGGTGCGCAGCCTGTCCTTCCGCGGGCCTCGGTTCGCGTCTGTTGGGCAGAGCCCCGGTGTCCTGGCTGGCTGCTCGGCGGTATATCTGGAGAAGTCGATTCGCCCCTTTGGGCGCTTGGGCTCCCGGCAAGCGCGCGCGGTTCTTCCCGGATGACGGACCTACCTGGCCTGGCCCCGGACCCGCGCCGCTGTTGGCTCGGGATGCTCTCGGGCGGAATAATCGCTCCCGTCAGCGGCGCTTCAGCTTTGGACAATGTCACGACCCGTCTTGAAACACAGACCAAGGAGTCTAACATGTGCGTGAGTCATTGGGCTGTACGAAACCTAAAGGCGTAATGAAAGTGAAGGTCTCGCCCTGCGCGGGCCGAGGGAGGATGGGGCTTCCCCGCCCATCACGGGGCGGCGGCCTCCGCACTCCCGGGGCGTCTCGTCCTCATTGCGAGGTGAGGCGCACCTAGAGCGTACACGTTGGGACCCGAAAGATGGTGAACTATGCCTGGCCAGGACGAAGTCAGGGGAAACCCTGATGGAGGTCCGTAGCGATTCTGACGTGCAAATCGATCGTCGGAGCTGGGTATAGGGGCGAAAGACTAATCGAACCATCTAGTAGCTGGTTCCCTCCGAAGTTTCCCTCAGGATAGCTGGTGCTCGTACGAGTCTCATCCGGTAAAGCGAATGATTAGAGGCCTTGGGGCCGAAACGACCTCAACCTATTCTCAAACTTTAAATGGGTGAGATCTCCGGCTTGCTTGATATGCTGAAGCCGCGAGCAAACGACTCGGATCGGAGTGCCAAGTGGGCCACTTTTGGTAAGCAGAACTGGCGCTGTGGGATGAACCAAACGCCGAGTTAAGGCGCCCGGATCGACGCTCATGGGAAACCATGAAAGGCGTTGGTTGCTTAAGACAGCAGGACGGTGGCCATGGAAGTCGGAATCCGCTATGGAGTGTGTAACAACTCACCTGCCGAAGCAACTAGCCCTGGAAATGGATGGCGCTGAAGCGTCGTGCCTATACTCGGCCGTCAGTCTGGCAGTCATGGCCGGTCCTCGCGGCCGGCCGCGAAGCCCTGACGAGTAGGAGGGTCGCGGCGGTGGGCGCAGAAGGGTCTGGGCGTGAGCCTGCCTGGAGCCGCCGTCGGTGCAGATCTTGGTGGTAGTAGCAAATACTCCAGCGAGGCCCTGGAGGGCTGACGCGGAGAAGGGTTTCGTGTGAACAGCCGTTGCACACGAGTCAGTCGATCCTAAGCCCTAGGAGAAATCCGATGATGCACTTTGTGCTGGCCCCCGTTGGGCGAAAGGGAATCCGGTTCCTATTCCGGAACCCGGCAGCGGAACCGATATAAGTCGGGCCCCTCTTTTAGAGATGCTCGTCGGCGTAACCCAAAAGGACCCGGAGACGCCGTCGGGAGATCGGGGAAGAG
The DNA here is from genome assembly GCF_023897955.1 of Schistocerca gregaria. Taxonomy (NCBI): domain Eukaryota; kingdom Metazoa; phylum Arthropoda; class Insecta; order Orthoptera; family Acrididae; genus Schistocerca; species Schistocerca gregaria. The sequence goes on along the minus strand of NW_026061892.1, from coordinate 792,199 downwards.
TTTTCTTTTCTGCATGAGCGTTCGAGTTCCCTGGAATCCTCTAGCAGGGAGATAGGGTTTGGAACGCGAAGAGCACCGCAGTTGCGGCGGTGTCCCGAACTTCGCCTCGGACCTTGAAAATCCGGGAGAGTGCCACGTGGAGGTGTCGCGCCGGTTCGTACCCATATCCGCAGCAGGTCTCCAAGGTGAAGAACCTCTAGTCGATAGAATAATGTAGGTAAGGGAAGTCGGCAAATTGGATCCGTAACTTCGGGATAAGGATTGGCTCTGAGGATCGGGGCGTGTCGGGCTTGGTCGGGAAGTGGGTGAGCGCTAACGTGCCGGGCCTGGGCAAGGTGAGTGCCGTAGGGGTGCCGGTAAGTGCGGGCGTTTAGCGCGGGCGTGGTCTGCTTTAGCCGTTGGTTGGCCTCGTGCTGGCCGGCGGTGCAGGATGCGCGCGCCTGCGCGGCGTTCGCGCCCCGGTGCTTCAACCTGCGTGCAGGATCCGAGCTCGGTCCCGTGCCTTGGCCTCCCACGGATCTTCCTTGCTGCGAGGCCGCGTCCGCCTTAGCGTGCTCCTCCGGGGGCGCGCGGGTGCGCGGATTCTCTTCGGCCGCCATTCAACGATCAACTCAGAACTGGCACGGACTGGGGGAATCCGACTGTCTAATTAAAACAAAGCATTGCGATGGCCCTAGCGGGTGTTGACGCAATGTGATTTCTGCCCAGTGCTCTGAATGTCAACGTGAAGAAATTCAAGCAAGCGCGGGTAAACGGCGGTAGTAACTATGACTCTCTTAAGGGCACCAGGGGCCTGGGGGGGTTACCAGCCCCCCCTCGCATTATCCCTTTTAAGTTGGGGCAGTTTATATGATAATACAAGTGGTGGTCCTTCCGCTCAAGGAGCCACCCCAGCTTCCCCAGCATCTATCCGGCCAACCGGCCGTGACGCAAATACAGTAACTTGTGTAGCTTCTTATGCCTGCAGGGAGTGCCACCGCAGCTTCACCACCAAGAACGGTCTCGGGGTCCATCGCCGCCGCCAACATCCTGCGGCCGCCAACGCGGAGATCATCACGGAGAGGCATCGCGCGAGGTGGACGGAAGAAGAGGTCCTATCGCTCGCCAAAGCGGAGGCCGAACTTTTCCTTGAGACGGACGCACGGTTCTTCTTCGTCAATCAAGAGCTGAGGAGAATGTTCCCCGACCGAACGCTTGAGGCGATCAAGTGCCAGAGGCGGAAGGCTGCCCACAAGCAGCTTGTCCGCCAATTTATGGAGGCGCTTGAAGTCGGTCGGGGGGAAGAGCCGGCGTCCCGTAGGGGAGCGGTGAGGCCGCTGCCAGACGCGGGCGATAGCGCTGCGCCACACGATGACGCAGCTTCGGACTTCGCGGCCGACACCACCGGGCCGCCGCTGGAGGGGCCGACTGACGCCGCCGTCTGGGAGCATCTAGCGGGGCTACCCGCTTCCGCTCAGGGCTTCTCTGCGCAGACCGAATTATCGGTCTGGGGCTGGGAGCACTGCCCGAAGTCATCCTGGGCATGCTTCCAGACGCCCTTGCGTCGGACGGGTCCAGAGAGGAGAGGTCAACCACGAGGACACAGAGGCCGTGCCAACCACCTAAGCGGCCTCCTGCTGCTCCGCCACAGCAAAGGCGCAAACGGCGCCGATGGGAGTACGCCAAGACGCAGAGTGCCTTCCGGCAGTCGCGCGCGCGCTGCGTGCGTGGCCTTCTGGATGGCACCCTGCTGCAGCCGCCACCTGACATCCCCGGTCTGCTGCACTTCTGGGCGGACCTCTTCACGAAGAAGCCCATTTCCACCGCGGGCTTCATCTGTGACCGCCTCCTGCCGCATTCAGAGCCTGTTGCTCCTGAGCGCCTGTGGGGGCCGGTCACATATGAGGAGGTCGCCGCTGCCTTGCCGCCCAGAGGTTCAGCAGCCGGCCCGGACGGCCTTACTCCCGTCGAGCTGCGGCGCCTGCCGCACGAAGTCCTCGTGAAGTTGATGAACCTCTTCATTCTGGCCCGTGCCCTTCCAGAGCGTCTGCTTCGCGCACGCACGTCCCTCCTCCCCAAAACGGCTGCACCAACATCCTCTGCTGACTTTCGCCCCATCACGGTCAGCTCGGTGCTGGCGCGGACCTTCCATAAGGTTCTTGCGTCACGGCTGATGCATGCATGTGCTGTGGACGAACGTCAGCGGGCATTCGTCCCTCGGGATGGGATGTTGGAGAATACCTTCATCCTGGACACTACTCTCACCGACGCAGTCCGCTCCTGCCGCTCTGTCTTTGTGGCGTCGATCGACGTTTCTAAAGCCTTCGATTCGGTAGATCATGCAGCCCTTCGCCCTGTGCTGAGGGCTCATGGCCTGCCGGAAAGCTTTATTGAATACGTCGACCGGTGCTACGAGGGCAGCGCGGCAGTGATAGCTGGCGGCGCCGGCGTGGGCGTGTCTGTGCAGCCGTCACGGGGCGTCCGTCAGGGCGATCCCCTCTCCCCCCTCCTTTTCAATTTTGCGGTGGACCATGTTTTAGGACAACTGCCATCCCACATCGGAGCTCGCATACTTGGTCGCAGAATCAACGCTGCGGCCTTTGCTGATGACATCCTGCTCTTCGCGTCGACCGCGAGGGGCTTGCAGTCCCTCATCGACGCAGCCATCGCAGCCCTCGCACATCTGGGGCTGCAGGTCAACGCCCGGAAGTGTTTCACCCTCGCCTTGGTCGCGTCAGGACGCGAGAAGAAGGTGAAGGTGGATGGGGACATCACCTACAGGGCAGGCAACACCACCATGCCTGCCCTGCGCGTGGGTGAGGCCTTCCGGTACCTGGGGCTGCAATTCTCCACCGCCGGTCGCTGCATTTTCAACCCCCGACGCCATCTGGGGGAGCAGCTGGATGTCATCACGCGAGCTCCGCTCAAGCCGCAACAGCGCCTCTATGCTCTCACGAATGTGCTCCTTCCTGGCCTGTACCATGGGCTGGCACTTAGCCGCACCCGCTTGGGTGCGCTAAAATCCGCAGACATCACCGTCAGAGCCGCCGTCAGGAGATGGTTCCGCCTCCCGGCGGACACTCCCCTGGGCTACTTCCACGCTCCTGTTGCCCAGGGGGGCCTCGGCATTCCATCGTGCCGTTGGATGGGGCCAAACCTTCGTCGGTCCCGTCTCCTGGCGTTGAAGAAGGTCGGGCCAGCCTTCGACGGTGCAGGCCTGGATGAGGTGCAGCGTGAGATCGAGGTACTGGAGCGGCATCTTATGTGGGAGGGCCACCTCCTCAAATCGTCAACGCAGGTTGGAGAAATGTGGGCAGCACGCCTACACATTGCCATCGACGGCGCAGCGCTGTCATCTTCCGCCGCCGTCAAAGGGCAACATCAGTGGGTCGCCGACTCCAGTCGTCTTCTATCTGGGCGTAACTACATCGACGCTCTCCGCGCCCGCATCAACGCCTTCCCGACGAGGGCACGGCGTAGCCGGGGGCGGGAAACGGACACCAGATGCCGCGCGGGCTGCCAGGCCGTGGAGACCGCCAACCACGTATTACAGGCTTGCTACAGAACGCACGGGTCCCGAGTGAAGCGTAATGACGCAATTGTGCGCTATCTCGCTCGTGGACTCGCGCAGAGGGGCTTCAATGTTTCTGTGGAGCCCCACCTCCGTACACCTGAGGGGATGCGCAAGCCTGACGTGGTGGCGGTCAAAGACGGCACCGCCCGCGTGATCGACGCCCAGGTAGTCGGAGACCATCTCCGGCTCGACTGGTGTCACTCTCAGAAGGCGGCCTACTACGACACGCCATCCATCCGGCGTGCCATCTCCAATCTGCACCGTGACGTCGAGGAGGTGACTGTGTCCCCGCGACATTGAACTGGAGGGGCGTATGGTCTCCAGCGTCGGCGAAGGATCTCTGCACATTAGGATTTCGACCCCGAGAACTGGCGGTGCTCAGCACGAGAGTACTGCAGAGCTGCTACACGAGTTACCGTATTTACGAACGAATGACGTCCGCAAGGCCGATGCCACAAGCCGGTGTCGGATAGACTGCTGGATATTTTCTTCGCCTTGACTCCTGGGGCCTATCCACAGGAGGAATAACCGTCTTTGTTCTTTGTTCTTTGTTCTTTGTTCTTTGTTCTTTGTTCTTTCTCTTTGTCTATCTGTGTTTTCTTCCTTTTTCCTCAATACATTATATTTGTTGTTGTTATTTTTATTCGCCCTGTAAGTCCCCACCTCGGTGGTGGACAATGGCGTACAAATGTCATCTTTTGTAATAATATATTGTATTGTATTTATATGTGTTATTCCTCGGAATAAAGACGGCTTGTCATAGCCAAATGCCTCGTCATCTAATTAGTGACGCGCATGAATGGATTAACGAGATTCCCGCTGTCCCTATCTACTATCCGCAGACGTCTCATGCTGCGTGGAAGGTCTTTCGGTGTGTGTTGATGGTGCTCTAGTGCTGCCATCTGCACGTGCCAGGCGACCTTTTTCACGTCAGCGGGAAATAGACGTCAGGGCCCGAGAGGTGGTGACTCGGCCGCTTGCAGGTCGGTTCTCGATTTGGTTGTTTGGAATCCGGTCGCCACTGTTCTTGTGGTCCTGGGGAAGGATGCGCTCACAGCCTCTCCTTCCCAAGTGCCCCTCCCCGCCTTCACGTGGTGCAGATGTTAAGCCTTCGGGCGACCAAAGGGCAGGGGTGCGACAGTGCGCTGAACATCCTGCGCACTGGTTCCGACGGCCTGGCTCGCCGGGGTGGGATTCCGGCCTGAGCTGTCAAGTGTCCTTCTCCGTGTCTCTGGACTTCCGAGACATGATCTGCCAAGCCGGGGCGTGGTGACATGTCCCCGGCTAGGTTAGCTGGGTCCAGACCCCTGAACGTCTGGGTGACCGACCCGGCACCTGAGTAGGACCGGGTCCTTGGCCTTGTGTGGGAGCTCGGCCTTGTAGGGGGCGAAGGACGGAGGGTGAATCCGCCTTCCCAGAGTGCGGGTGGCACTTGCCAGGGAAGGAACGGATGAAATCCTCGATGGTAAGGTCGTCGAAGAGGACGAGGGTGCTGGAAACGGCACTCTCAACCTTGTAGCTCAGGTGTGCCCTTGGTCCAGGGGCGGGACTGGTGGGCGAGCTGCCAATAGCCTCCCCCCATGCCAGAGGTGCCGGTCGGGGGTAACAGACGGGCCCCATTTTTCACTCTCCTTCAGTTAATTATGTGGAGAGTGATTTTGCGCTTTTGCAGCCGGTGGCTCCAACTCCTTCGTTAGAGGAAAGTTATGATATGAGCGTTATTGAGAGACATTCACGCTACCTCCGATTGTTGGAAAGTAGCGTGAGACATGGAAAGATAAATGCAGAGCAAGTCAAGGTCCTAAAAGAGACAATTGCGAACTGGGCATTAGCCCATGCCCACCTTGAGGGTCAGTATGCAGAACTGAAGAAAGAGAATGAAAGACTAAGGAAAGAACTACAAAAACCAGTTCAAACTTATGCCTCAGTGGCTGCTGCTGTACCCGTAAAGACAACAGTTCAAGAGACAATAAAGCGAAGTCTTGAGAAAGCGACGCCGACCGTTTTTGTCAAACCTAAAAAAGGTGAAGACATACGGAAGGTACGGGAAAATTTCGAAAAGAGTGTTGATCCAAAAGTGGATAAGATTAAGATTAATGCAGTAAGAAACACCCGCAATGCCTTAATAGTTGAGGTTGCCACGCCAGAAGACAGTGACAAACTGGTGAATAATGTCAAATTAAAAGAACACTTTGTATGTGAAAAGCCGCGAAAGAGATGTCCTCTAATGATGATTTATGACATTCCAACATATATGAATCAAGATGACATCCTTGAATCTGTGTATACACAGAATTTTGAATAACATTTTTCGAAACAGGAATTTCATGAAAAATTTAAACTAAGATTTAAGGCAGGGTCTAGAGATCGGTCCACTGTTCACCATGCTGCGGAGGTGGATCCGGAATTGAGAAAGTTCATAATTAAGACAGGTAGACTGTACATAGAGTACGGCGCATTATCGGTGAAAGACTATACAGCCTTGCCGAGGTGCACATAATGTCAAGATTATACGCATGTGGCCAAGTACTGTGAATTTAAAAACGCAGTTTGTGCTCATTGCGGTGAAGAAGGCCATGAGAGAAAAAACTGTACAAAACAATCCCAGCCAGCGATCTGTATACCATGCAAGTATAGGAAACGTACATCTAGCACTCCTGGTAGGGAGTGCTTTACGTACAAGTTGTTATTACAAAGATTAATACAACGTACAGATTATGGAGATCCATAAAAAGACTCCAAAATATAAGTCTCCAAGTAAATTAGCGAGGGACGCTCAGCGCTGGCAAAGGTTGAGGGCATCCCAAATATCTCTGTCTCTTACAGATGTGTCGACAGCTGCTGCAGGGTCGGCTTCCGGTGTGGGATCTGTCCCCTGTCTGGGGTCTTCGTCCGAGGCGTCGGGGCAACCCTGCTCTGGTGGCGTCGATCGCGCCGAGGCGGCGGTGGTTTCCATCGTCGAGAGTGGCCAAACCGACGCATGTAAAGATAAAGACACCAATAAAGATGTGGAAGTAGAAAACCTGGCTTCTGGTGTCGGTTCTGTAGAGACTTTAACTTTAACAGACAGCTCCTTTGCTAGTAAAACGTATACACAATGTCCTCCAAATGATATTTATGTGATGTGTGAAAATGCAATGAAGCTTCGTAGATTAGAAGAACCTCAACTGCTAACATTAGCGTTAAGACAGCTTGTGCGGGTCGGACACCCGGATGGGAACAGAATTACTTTCCCAACTCTGGAGGATGTCGACTGTATTCAGCTGGCATCAGTCAACTTGCCTTTTGAGTATAAAGAACTGTTGAGTTTGGTTAAAGAAGTTTTTCGATGAAGGGGAAGGGAATTCAATTTGCAGAAGATATACAAAGAAATGGTAAAGATGTATGGGAGGGTAATGTTCGTTCCCTCCCTCCAGTTTCCAAATAGCTATGTACATACAAGATACCCTCCCGATTTCTGACCTTAAAGTTGTACAAATAAATGCAATGCGAAGCTTCTTAGTCACACAGGAGTTGCGAAAGCTTGCAGAGGAGCATACAATAGACATTTTAACAATTCAAGAACCAAACTCTGTCTCTGGCCGTGTCTCGGGCTTTCCCGTAACATCGCAAGTAATAACATTTGGCAATAATCCTATGGCAGCAGTTGTTGTCCTTAATAAATTAATAAAGACAACTATATTAACACAATTTTGCAATAGTCATGTTATTGTTGTAGAACTAAACATGCTGCAACCTGTCTGTACTTAGTTAATGTTTATTGTCAATATCGTGAACATATTGATCATTACTTGCACCAGTTAACATTAATTCTGAGAGCCCTAGAAGGGAAACCTGTTGTGATAACAATGGATTGCAATGCGAAATCCCTCCTCTGGCACAGTCCCCACGTTGATGATCGGGGTGGCGCTATGGAGGATCTGATAATGGAATTTCATTTATATGTAGAAAACAGACCTGGAAATCCACCTACTTATAGAAGTAGGGCTGGTGTTGAAACCAATATAGATGTCACCTTAACAACGAGAAATCTAACAGACAGAATTTCTAACTGGACTGTACATGACGGATTAACAGTAAGTGATCACAATGTAATTGAGTTCCAAATTCTTGTGGAAACTGGGGATGTGCCGGAGGATTGGGTTTTGCAGTATGATTATGGGAGGGCCAACTGGGAGCTGCTAGAGGCAGAGTCCAATCCTCCAGAGTTGGGTGACGGACTTTTTCAAATTGATGAAGCAGTGGACGCCCTCACGTCTTCTATTAAGTCGGCTGTAACCGTTGCAGTACCACAAAAAAGGCGGTTCATCCGCAAGGTAACTGCTCCATGGACTTCAGAGCTTACCAGGCTCCGGCAGTCTATGCAACGAGCAAGGAGGAATTACCAGAGAAGCTTCACCAGGGACGAAAGACAGTACCATCTGGAAAGATACAGAAGACTAAAATGGATATTTAAAGATACACTTTACACTCACAGACAACAAAGTTGGAAGGACTTTGTAGCATCACACTTGATAACGGATGCATGGGGCCTTCCGTATAAAATCGTCAGAGAAAAAATACACTCCCCTATGAACCTCTCGACTGCCAAAATTGGACAGACAGACACAATGACAACGACTTGGCAGGACACTGCGGAGGAGTTACTTAAGGTGCTCCTCCCAGACGATGACCCAGGACAAGACAGTCAGAGGCAGGTGGAGTTAAGAGTGGAAGACAACATTCCATATGTGAATGAATTACGAGTGTATCCTTTCTCAGTAGAGGAGGTGCAACTCACAATTCAGTCCTTTGCAAAGAAGAAGGCCCCAGGACCTGATAAGATACCTGTGAAGGTATTGCAGGCGTTAGCGCACAAGATTTCCCCATCTCTGACTCACATATATAATAGATGTCTTGAGGAAGGAAGGTTTCCAACTAAATGGAAAAATGCAGAAGTAGTGGTTATTAAGAAGGGACCTGAAAAGGACCCGACAATTGCAAAGTCTTGTAGGCCAATATGTCTGTTGGACGTCCTGGGGAAGACTCTGGAAAAATTACTGGTAAATAGACTGTCAAGCCACAGAGTCCTGCATGGAATGAGCGAACTGCAATTTGGTTTCAGAAAAGGCAAGTCAACAGCAGATGCCATAAATAGACTGACTGAAATTGTGCGCTCATCCACCAGGCGGTATGTCTTGGGTATCATGGTGGACATATCCGGTGCCTTCGACAATCTGTGGTGGCCGGCTCTCTTCTCACGCTTGCGGCCTCCATGATATTCAATAAGATGATAAGTATTGGAAGCAGAAGATTTCATTTACCTCCATCAGCTACAAGCATGTATCATAACTGTATCTTGGCGCCTATTGTGGGGTACGGTTCTAGTGCATGGGCCCACAGGCTTGTTCTGGTGAGGCCTGCTATGACAGTGAGAAGAATACAAAGAAATGTAATAATGAGATGTATTGGTGCGTTTGGAACCACGCCCACCGATGCCCTTCTTGTGGTAATGGGTTTGTATCCGCTAGATCTGTTAATAAGACAAAACGCGGCAATATATTGGCTAAGGAAGAGGCAAATAGACAAAGTATCAGACCTGATGGGTAGGCATCTAGGGACATTGAAGGAAATTAAAAGCAGAACAATGGAAATATGGCAGACACAGTGGGAAACATCGGAAACAGGAAGAAGGGTCTTTAACCTTTTTCCTAATATACAGGATAGATTAAAAATAAAACACTTCAAGCCAACGCAGGGGATAGTGCATTTCCTCACTGGTCATGGCCCCTACCCGGTTTATTTAAACCGGATAGGGAGTCGGCCTTCGGCGGAATGTGTCTGTGGTGTCCCAATCGGGACGCCCGAGCATGTCACATTCGAGTGTCCAGACTTTGCACAAGCAGTTGTAGAAGAGAGAAGGCAATTAGCCGGAATGCAAATAAATGACATAATAATAGACATTGACAAATATGAAATCTTACAAAGACTTCTCGATAAAGTTTCACAATTTGCTAAAACAGTATTTGTGCAATATCACCATTGAAGAAAACCTAGGAGAAAAAAGCCTTGCTTCTCAGCCAAGACTGAGAAGCATTGGCAGCACAAAGTTAATAATAAGGAGAAGACATGTGCCGTCGCTTGCGGCTGGCGGATCGCCGGACTGGCCGCCTCGGTAGGTGGGGGCGACTCAACCTATTGGGGAGGGGTGGACTGGGGGGTCTGACCGTTGTGGGCGAACTGGAGAATGGACACTGTCGCCAGGACGGTGTTAGAGGGCTAGAATGTGAGTAGGAGAGGCTCCCCCATCTATTGTAAAATAGATAGGGAGGATGCCTCGGGGCGAATGCCAGGTAGGAGTAGCCTTCGCACTTAGTCCAAATAATAAACCTGATGTGACCAAAACTTGAGTAGTCTAGAGACCAAATTGACTTGTAAATATATGTTGTAATCCATGTTTTTGTAGTTAGTTCTAGTCAGTAGGCGCAATAGCGCAAGTAGTCATTAACACATGTTGAGTTGTAAAAAGAAAAATTGTAAATAACATTGTGTACATAAAGGAGGTGGAGGGAAGAAGAAGTACTTTCCTAATAGTTCTGTCGTCTCACGGCATTGCTTACTAAATGATGCAAGGCCACATATCGATGATATATGCAAATGTCCCTATACGTGCTGTAAGACTGGGCACACAACGTGAATCGCACATCAGCCAGACACTCCAACATGCACTACTCTCGGCCTGCAACGGAGACACACAATACGTAAACATCTGGAATGCGACAATATCCAGTGCATCCTCTCCGCCACATTGCACCGTCAACACTATGATAACCAGAGCGGGAGGTCCACCTATAAAAACACAAGTTTTCTTTTCTGCATAAGCGTTCGAGTTCCCTGGAATCCTCTAGCAGGGAGATAGGGTTTGGAACGCGAAGAGCAGCGCAGTTGCGGCGGTGTCCCGATCTTCCCCTCGGACCTTGAAAATCCGGGAGAGGGCCACGTGGAGGTGTCGCACCGGTTCGTACCCATATCCGCAGCAGGTCTCCAAGGTGAAGAGCCTCTAGTCGATAGAATAATGTAGGTAAGGGAAGTCGGCAAATTGGATCCGTAACTTCGGGATAAGGATTGGGTCTGAGGATCGGGGCGTGTCGGGCTTGGTCGGGAAGTGGGTCAGCGCTAACGTGCCGGGCCTGGGCGAGGTGAGTGCCGTAGGGGTGCCGGTAAGTGCGGGCGTTTAGCGCGGGCGTGGTCTGCTCCCGCCGTTGGTTGGCCTCGTGCTGGCCGGCGGTGCAGGATGCGCGCGCCTGCGCGGCGTTCGCGCCCCGGTGCTTCAACCTGCGTGCAGGATCCGAGCTCGGTCCCGTGCCTTGGCCTCCCACGGATCTTCCTTGCTGCAAGGCCGCATCCGCCTTAGCGTGCTCCTCCGGGGGCGCGCGGGTGCGCGGATTCTCTTCGGCCGCCATTCAACGATCAACTCAGAACTGGCACGGACTGGGGGAATCTGACTGTCTAATTAAAACAAAGCATTGCGATGGCCCTAGCGGGTGTTGACGCAATGTGATTTCTGCCCAGTGCTCTGAATGTCAACGTGAATAAATTCAAGCAAGCGCGGGTAAACGGTGGGAGTAACTATGCCCCCCTGCCTTTGTTCCAGCTGGCGCATCTACGAGAAGCAATAGAGGTACCAGGCCTCCCACTGGAGTGCCTGTGCCAGTTGATGAGCCATCCAGCCAGCCAACCAGTGCGGGTCGAGCGCTGCTCCCCGCCATCTGCCCAGAGTGCATGCGGTCGTTTACAACAAGGACCGGGCTCGGTGTCCACCGGCGTCATGCCCACCCTGCTGCTGCTAATGCCGAGATCCAGACCGAGAGGAAGAAGGCCAGGTGGTCGCAGGAGGAGTTGCTGCATCTAGCCCATCTAGAAGCAACCCTGTCCACCCGTGGCTGCAAGTTCCTTAACCAGGAACTTAGCAAGGCCTTTCCTGAGCGCACACTGGAGTCCATCAAGTGCCAGCGTAGGGCTCAGGCCTATAAGGACTTGGTGGCGAACTTTGTCACTGAGCTGTCCAGAGTTGATCTTGTTTCTCTTGGTCCTGCAGTTGATCCTGCAGAGGGTCTTTCCATGCCAGAGCCTTCGCTGCAGGGGGATGAAGTCGACCTTACTATCGGGTCTTTCATTGGGGAACTCCCCTCCTCTGGCCATCGTTTTCGCTCACTTGACGCTCTTGTGGCTTTGGGTCCTACCACTAGTCATGGTATTATACAGGCCATGTTACCATCTGTCCTGGACGAAGTGGGAAGCAAGGAGCCAGCTGGCTATCAAGCTGCAAGCGCACGGATCCAACAGCCACCAGAGCGGAGGCGGGCGAGACGTAGATGGGAGTTCGCAGTAGTTCAGCGGGCCTTCAAGAAGAGTGCGGCACGCTGTGTTAATGGGCTCCTCGATGGCACACTTCTACATCAGCTACCCTCCATCCCGGGGCTGATCGAGTTTTGGACAGACCTCTTCACTGTGCCTCGGGTGAGGTCTCGGCCTCCGCGTGGTGAGGCTCTCTCCGAGAAGTTGCTGCCATTTTCGAAGGAGGTGCCCTTCCAAGATCTGTGGGCCCCCATTGCCGCAGAAGAAGCTGCAGCCGCTCTTCCCCCTCGCAGTTCTTCAGCAGGTCCAGATGGCCTCACACCCGCCCAACTGCGTCGCCTTCCTCGTGAGGTTTTCCTCAAAATCCTTAACCTTCTCCTCCTTTCCCGCTCCCTCCCACCCCGCCTCCTTCAGGCCCGAACCGCCTTGGTGCCCAAGAAGACCGCCGCAGCATCCCCCGCTGACTTCCGCCCGATCACAGTGTGTTCGGTGCTGACCAGAGCTTTTCACAAGGTTCTGGTTGGCCGCCTGATGCGCTACTGTGCCTTGGATGGTCGCTAGCGGGCTTTCATCCCTCAGGACGGGATGCTCCATAACACCTTCTTGCTAGATCTGGCGATGACTCGGGCGCGGGGAGCTGGCAGTTCGCTGTACTTAGCTTCCCTGGATGTATCAAAGGCCTTCGATTCGCTTGCCCATGGTGCCCTGCGTCCAGTGCTGAGGGCCCATGGTCTGCCAGTCGAGTTCATTGACTACATCCAGGGGTGCTATAAGGCGGGCTCGACAGTGATCTGTGCGGCTGGGAAATCGTCTGATCTGGTGCGGCCTTCGAGGGGCGTCCGGCAAGGTGATCCCTTGTCCCCGATCCTTTTCAACATGTCTATTGACATGTTGTTATCCCGTCTCCCTGACCATGTTGGTGCCTGCATCCTTGGACGGCGGATCAATGGTGCTGCGTTTGCTGACGACCTCCTACTGTTCGCTGAAACCCGTGGTGCATTGCAGGAGCTACTCACCATCGCTACGTCGGCTCTTGGTGACCTCGGCCTTGAGGTCAACCCTCGGAAGTGCTTCTCTCTCGCCCTTGTTCCATCAGGGCGGGAGAAGAAGACGAAGGTCGACGGGGCTGTCATCTTCCGTGCTGGAAACAACAACATTCCAGTGCTAGCGATGGGAGATACTTTCAAGTACTTGGGACTGCAATTCACCACGAGCGGGCGTAGCCTGTTCCATCCTCGGCGGGAGGTCGAGAGGCAGCTGGAGGTCATCAAGCGCGCCCCATGGAAGCCTCAGCAGCGTCTGTACTCCCTTCGATCGGTGATTCTCGCAGGCATCTACCATGGCCTTGCCCTGGGTAGAACTCGCCTGGGGGCCCTCTCATCTCTTGATGTCAGCGTGCGAGCAGCCATTAGATCCTGGCTGCACCTGCCTGCGGATACACCTGTTGGCTACTTCCATGCTCCCATCTCACATGGGGGCTTGGGGGTGCCAGCGGCCCGCTGGCTTGGTCCCCTTCTCCGTAGGAGGCGGCTCGCTAAGATGGAGGGCCTGGGTACGGCTGCTGATGGTCCTTCCAGGGATTCTCTCCGCCGCGAAACCTTGCGCCTCGACAACAGCCTGCGATGGAATGGTGACGTCGTTAAGTCCAGCTACCAACTGGGTCGGTGTTGGGCCGAACGCCTGCACTCCTCGGTCGACGGCGCTGCTCTGCGGAAGTCTGCCCAAACACCAGGGCAGCACTGCTGGGTGTCCAATACCCGGCAGTTTGTCATGGGCCGTGACTTCATCTCCTGCCAGCGTGCGAGGATCAATGCCTTGCCAACTCAGGCACGGCTCCTGCGTGGGAGAGACGGTGACACCAGATGCCGGGGTGGCTGCAACGCTACGGAGACTGCAAACCACGTAATCCAACAGTGCTGGAGGAGCGATGGGGCCCGAATCGCGCGACATGACGCAGTGGCGTCTTATCTCGCGCGTGGCCTCGGTCGGAGGGGCTACAACATCCTACTGGAGCCTCACCTTCGGACATCAGAAGGTTTGAAGAAGCCGGATATCGTGGCAGTCCGTGGCGAAGCAGCATTCATCATCGATGCCCAGGTGGTCGGCGACAACCTCGACCTCGCTCGGTGTCACCGTGAGAAGATCGAGGTCTATGACAAGCAGGCCGTCCATGAGAAGGTGCGAGAGCTGTTCCCGGCGGTTAAGGACATCACTACCACGTCGGCGACCATCAGCTGGCGTGGGGTCTGGTCTCCAGCATCCGCAAGAGCACTGCAGGAAGTGGGCGTGACCAAGGGCCACTTCTCGACACTCGGCACAAGAGTGCTGTTGGGCAGCATTATGGCGGCGCGGCGTTTCGACACCATGACTGCCCCTCGCCGCCGCACGATGCCCCGCACTGGCGTTGGCTAGGATGAGCTCGACCCTTTTGCTGCTGCCTGGCTCCCTCAGGCATAATTCCCTCCTCTTATTCATGTGTTTGTGACTGTCTTTTAAGTGTTTTCATGTAACATCTTGTAAACCCACTTGTGGGTACACTTTATTTTGTATTGTTCACAATGCGTGAATAAAGGACGGCTAACATAGCCAAATGCCTCGTCATCTAATTAGTGATGCGCATGAATGGATTAACGAGATTCCCGCTGTCCCCCTCGTCGCGTGCGGTCGAGCGTCGCGTGCGCTCCCGTTCTTTCGGCATTTTGGGTGGGAAAATCGAGTGCAATATTTGTGAAATTTGGCACAGAGTTTCGCGTTGTGACATTACAACCCGTGTAGGAAAATCTTTGCCCTCGCTCTAACCGATCTTGTGTTATGGTGACTTTTTCGAAATTGGAAATTTAGTGTTGTGTCGTCTAAATTAGTGAAGTTGTGGTATTTGTGAAGTGCTTCACCGACGCAGACTACATCGTGGAACGTCGCTGATACATCACCTGAGTCGTCGAAAAGGTATTTGTGTCAAAGTTTTTCAAAAATCGATGTTTTCGTAAAGCCATGACTTACCACAACCTCGTGAATTCTTGCAACTTCATTGGTACTGGACAGGCGCTGTAATTGTATTTCATATGTAAATGGGCAGTAAAGTCAGCCACTGTGTCTAGAAAGTGCTATTTTGGTGGTCGTGCCTTGCCCTTTGTCTCGCGCGGTTGTCCGCGCGCACCGCATGCTTTTAGAAATCCGTTTCCATCCGCGTAGCTTCAATCGTTATCTAGCTTTCAAGCACACGGATGCATTCTTCAGGCTTTCCTCTAGCGGACAGTGTAAAAATATCAATGAAAGCTTCACTTATTTACAAAGATACAGGCGATCAAAGCGAAGAACGCGTGGTAATCACGTGGCGATCTGAAGTTGCCGATAGTCACCCAAAGATAGGGTGCTGGGGAAAGTTCAAGACCACCGATTGATAGATGTTCTTGTACTCTATCAAACGACGTAGAGAAACTGTGGTGTACCTTTCAGAATACAGCTGTTTAATTGATTTTCCTACGCGCGCGCACACGCGCCGTTGTTCTGCCGCGCCTATGCAGTAATCCGTTTGCATCCGCCTGACGATAGCCGACAGATCTTGTGAACGCATTCATTGCTGTTCTCCATGTGACTCTCTATCCAAATATGAAAAGAGAAGTGCATATTATTTTGTGTGTTTAGGAGCTATAGGCATTGTAAGTGACGACATCGAAGCGGCCACGTGTCGGACCGCGCGCACATCGCGTCTCTGTAGTAATCCGCTTGCATCCACGTGACGGCTGTCGGTAGCAGGTTTGTATGCATGTGATTGTGTTCTCCATGTATCGTGCTATACAGTGATGTAGAGGGAAGCACTTTTATCCTCGTGAGATCTATAGTTACTGGTACTGCAAGCAAAGTTTCCGAAGCGACCGCATGTTTGACGGGAAGTGCAGATTTCTTAGGTTAAATCGTGCCTGTAGGAAACTATCAAACACGTGGTCCCGTACGCTTTTTCACCTCCATTCTGTTGACATAAAGAAATAGTGGTTCCTCTGCCATAATATAGCAGCGGAACAGTATTTCTTTACGGCCTACGCACACGCGCGGGCAACCTGAAGCGCGTGACACGCTGGGCGAAGAAATCAGTCAAAATAGGCTTAGCGACGCTCTGTAGGGGAAACTCAAGGCAAGGCGATGGCTAGATGATTCATCCCCTGGCAGATGGAGTGTAAAAATGCCTCGTTCTCTGACCTTAGGTTAGCAGCTATCGTCATTATTCTTTCGAAATCGGAAGTCACATCGCGAAATTAGAAGGCTGTAGTTATTGAAGATACAGGAAACGTGAAGGAACAGAGAACACATCACTGAGTAGGGCTCTTATTGAAGAATTGTCCCTCTCGCTCGCCAGCCACCAATGATACCAGCCTTTCTGTCGACGTGTATAGTATGCCCTGACATTTCGGTAGGCCTGTCTTTACGTCTTCTGTTGTCTGTTAGGTTAAAACACTCATTAACATGAGAAAGATCGCGTGCAACATGTGTCTGTAATTATGAAACTGTGTAACTATGTGTTAGGCTAGGAAAGGAAACCGAAAAGAATATCGAGTGCAGTGACAGCTCTCTTGCACGACGCCGATGGAAGGAAAATGTGTGTTATAAACTTTTGCTGTTATCATATAAGTTTTTTTTCCATGCTAGATTAGGAAATACTCTCAGAGAAGCTAAGTCCTATGTGTAGCTGTCAGCTCTGCATGAACGTCGACGATAGGAAATAAACTCCTTGGTGATTTAGCATCGTAGGTTAGACGGGGCCCTTATACTTCTCATGTTATTATTAGGTTAGAAACTCTACTCTTTTTTCTCTAGGTTAGGAACTCTACTTACGTAAGAAATATCATGTACATGTGTGAAGGTGGAAGAGGATAGTGCCTGACAACTAGAGAAACTTCCCTTAGAAGTTTTCTGTACCCTGAAGTGTTCTCATCACGGGTGGAAATCTAAGCCCTGAGGAACAGAAGAGCTCTCTAAAGCCGCCCCAGCATGGGGCCCAGTAAAGAAAATGTAGACACAGTAAAGGAACTGGGCCGAAACTCCATGAATCAAATTGACAAGGAAGGAACTAAGATATGTATCGACCATCAAGAAATGTCAAACATAAGAGAAGAGATGGAGGCGTTTCTGTTTAATGAGAACAACAAGATAAACAACGCCCAGAAGAAATTCATACTAGGGAAACTGTCAGTATACGAGCAGATACTGAAGAAATATGAAATGGAGATTCTAGAGCTTAAAACAGAGCTGAGGTGTGTCAAGGCCACTGTAAATACATCTCCTGTACAAGTTGAGAGCTATGCCTGCAAGGCAGCGGCACAACCATCAATACCGAAAAACGAGCCCAGGAAAACCCAGCAACCAAAAGTTCTCATGATTAAACCAGCAGAGGGAGTTCAGAAAACAGACAAAGAACTTCAAGAAACAGTAAGGACGCTAATCGCCACTTCACTAAAAGATGTGAGGATCTCAAAAAGTAAGGCAGTAAAAGATAAAGGCATTGTTCTTGAGGTCCCAAATGATCAGGATGCAGAAAAAATAAGGAAGTGCGGAGACATAGCTCAGTCCGGAATTGCTATATCAGATCCAAAGAAAAGAAACCCAAAGGTAATCATCTTCGACGTCCCAAGACAGACAACAGAAGAGGAGCTGAAAACTGAGCTGTTTGAGAGAAACCTCTCCAGGCTCAACATATCTCAGGATGAGGTGATGGATGGCATGAAGGTGCTGTTCAAGACTGGCCCGAAGGAACGGGAAGACGTAAACTTGGTTTTGGAGACAACACCAGAGCTCTGGAATAAACTAACACAGCAAGGCCGTGTGTACATAAACTGTACATCACATAAAGTGGAAAACTACAACAACACAAACAGGTGTTTCAAATGCCAGGGACATGGACACACAGCTGCCAAGTGCACAAATGCGGAAAACACCTGTGGTCACTGCGCAGCATCTGGACACACCTACAAGGACTGCCCAATGAAATATCAGCCAGCACACTGTGCAAACTGCAAGCGTGCTAAGAAGCCACACAACCATGCCGTAACAGAGAAATCCTGCCCAGAATATAACAAAGTCAAGGCCATAATAACCTACAGAACTGATTATGGCCAGTAGGGACGATGGGGCTCTGCAAACTGGAAGAAGACAAGGGACCAGCACACAGAACAATGTCACTATGATTCTCCAAATAAATGGGCAAAGGGCAAAAGTAGTCCCTGATCAACTGGCACAGAGAATAACTGAAGAGAATGTGGATGTGCTGTTGATCCAGGAACCCTACTGCATAAACAACAAAGTAGTTGGCTATCCCCCAAATTACCAGCTCATCTATAGCGCCAAAGACGGAGCAACAAAGGCAGCTATAGCAGCCAGGTCGCAGACACTAACAGCAATGCAGCTCACAAATTTCTGCAATAAGCACATGGCTGTTGCTAGTGTAAGTGGTAACTTTGGCGAGATCTACGTAGTTAGCCTCTATTGCCAATATGGTTCACCTGTAGATCAGTTCCTCAAAGAATTGGACGTCATCCTGGACAAACTGAGTGGGAAAGCAGTAGTCATAGGAGCTGACACAAATGCCAACTCACCAGTCTGGCACAGCCAAACAACAGACGAGGCAGGCAGAAAGTTGGAGGACTTTATCTCTCAACATGGTCTTCTAGTTATAAACGAGAGATCGCAGCTAACTACTTTCAGTGGGCCCAATGGGGAGAGTAACATCGATGTTACAATATGTACCCCCTTAGCTGCCAGAATGCTGTGTAGGTGGATGGTACACGAGGAATGGACATCAAGTGACCACAGGGCAATCACTTATGAGGCCAGAGTACCACAGAGAATGAGGGCAAAAGAAGAACTTCCAAATTATAATACTAGCTGTGCAAAGTGGTCAATCTTTGATAGACAGCTCATCAGTGCCACAGAGAACTGGCTACAAAACCCACAGGAGGGGGTCAACGAAAAAGTAAACAGACTGCAGGTGGCAGTCTAGGAGAGCTGTAAAAAATCAATGAGAAGGAAGAGACAGGTGCAAAATCCAGTACCATGGTGGAACACAAAAGCTAGCAAACCTGCGGCGGGACACCATGTCTGCACGGCGATTACTACAACATACACGCAAAATTGAAAATGAAACTGCTCTGGTAGCTGCAAAGAGAAACTACAACAAAATTAAAAACCGGTTCAACAAGGAAATAGCCAAGGCAAAAGAAGAGACATGGAAGAAGTGGGTCTCTGACTGCGACAAAAACGATCCATGGGCCATAACGAGAAGAGTACTCCAGCCAAAATATTGCACAGAGAATGTTGTTAGCAACATTAAAACTGGGAACCAGACTCTTACCATGACATGGGAAGAGACTATAAAATCACTGCTCCAAACCCTCTTACCTGATGACGATGCGGATCAGGATAGTGAAGATCAGCTAGTTGTGAAACTCGAAAACGAGAGTTACAACAATGTGGAGCTAGATCCAGACTTCACAACTGAGGAAATAGGCGCTGCTATTAAGGCCTTCAAAGCAGGAAGAGCAACAGGTCCTGATGGCATCGATGATGCAGTAATCAAAAGGGTATGGCATACCAGCCCTCACCTCCTCTCAGAGATATATAACACCTGTCTGCAGGAAACGAGAGTCCCAGAAACATGGAAAAAAGGAAGATTGTGCATACTTCTGAAATCGGAGGACAAACCGAGGGATGAACCAAAATCCTACTGCCCAATATGCCTTCTCTCCATCCTAGGGAAAGTCCTAGAACGGCTAATTGTAAATCGTCTCGAGAAACGATATGAGGAATCGGATCTGAAGGCCCCAAATCAGTTTGGCTTCAGGAAAGGCGCATCAACAGAGATGGCCATTAGGCAAGTACTAAGCCACGTACAATGTGAGGAGAGGTACGTTGTCGTAGTGTTTGTAGATATAGCTGGCGCCTTTGATAACCTATGGTGGCCCAGCGTTATGAGGCGCCTAAGACAAATGCAATGCCCACAAAACTTGTACGACCTGATGGGAGATTATTTCCGGAACGGAAAGGTGATGGTGAGCAGCAAGGCTGGTGTCGTGGAGAAATGGGTCACTAAGGGTTGTCCACAAGGCTCCATTTGTGGTCCATTCCTCTGGAACCTCGTCTTTGATGAGATGGTTGTCGAGAGGGAGGGCGAGCAGTGGGCAAAGGTGGCCTACGCAGACGACCTGTCAATCATAATAAAGGGACGAAGTAGGAAACAAATAGAAGAAAGAGCAAAAACAGCCTTAGGCGAAGTCAGCAGGTGGACGAGACAGAACAAGCTTGCAATATCACATCACAAAACAGTCGCCATGACCATCAAAGGCACTTTCGATAGACACAGACCGCCTACCATACCATTTGAAGGCAAGAACATAAAGTTTGTCCAAGAATTCACTTATCTAGGAATAACCCTTGACGAAAGACTGTCGTTCACACCTCATGTGAGGAACATTCAGAAGAAGCTGGGTGAAGTCTCAGGTGCACTCCTGAGGGTGACCAGAACAGAGTGGGGTCTGCAAAAGAAATCACTAAAACTAATATACCAAGGTCTCTGTCTCTCCGTTTGCAGGTATGGTGCAGCTGCGTGGGCAGATCGGACGAAGCACCGGTATGTCGGACGCATACTAGACTCAATCCAACGACCATTAGTTTTGCAGATGACCAGAGCCTGCCGGACTGTGTCAACTGATGCTCTCCAAGTACTCACAGGGTGTATGCCACTTGATCTGGAGATAGTCAAAGCAGCCTTGCTATACCATACCAAACATGGAATGGGTGGCTCGGTCGCTGGGCTCCAGGTTCCAAGAGCTGTCATGGGGCAAAACCGTAGATGTACTGCTAACAAACATATAAACTGTATGTTGCAGGAAGAGTGGCAGAAAAGGTGGAACAAGACACGGAATGGCAGGGAAACTTTTAGCTGGGTACCAAGTGTAGAACTATGGCAGACAGACTGGCGTGGGGGCGTGATTCCACCATACTCCCTGACATGTCTTCTGACAGGCCATGGCCTGAAAAAGAAAATATATGAGCTGGGAATAGAAGACGAAGGCAGATGCACATGTGGCGAGGAAGAAGACTCAAATCACATAGTCTATGCCTGCGCACTCTACAACGAACCCAGAGAACAACTTATGGGGGTAATGGGACCTGAATCTATCAGGACAAAGGAAAATTTATTAAGGACAAAAGAAAGCTACTTAGCGGTTAAGGAATTCGCAGAGGAAGCTTTCGATATTCGGGAAGTTGCAAGGATACTGCATAACACAGAGTAAGTATCACGACTTACCCCAGTAACATCATGAAGCGACCGAAGAAAGCTAATCTCAGCCTAGGGAACAACAAAAGTTTCGAGACCCAATGATTCCGAAACAGCCCTAAACTCTTGGACAATTGGAGGACCATGGCTGGGAGTGGAGGGGTGAAGAGCTGCCTCTCGAAAAACCACCAATGATACCTCTACATGGATCCTGGGACACCAGTGGCAAGTAGGGTATGTCGGAGGGTGAGGAAAAGGCAAAGATCCCAGGAAACTGGTGATCGACAGCATGTGGGCCTCGCCAGCCTGGGGACTACAGGTTGTCCCCCTGGGTACCCCTCACATATATGAACATGCTGTAAGTGGATGCTATACTGCTGACGAAAAGGGTCGCCGTCAGCAGTGGCGGCGCCGTCTCCACGTGGTTCCCTGTGGGCACCCCAAAGGGTGGCTAAAGGCGCTCTTCAGATGGAAGGTCCATTCCCCAAAAATGGGGGTAGTTTTTCCAAGCTGGTTCCCTTTTAAATGGTGGAGTTGGGTAGTGGACACGTGGGGTGGATTCGAAGGGAGGATGAGCAGTAGCTCAGGGATCCCTGATGATGATCCACCTCTGTATAAGGGAAACCCAATCCAGAGCTACCATGTATGATACTGCCCTACCGCTGTCTCTCCGCGCGAGCGCACGCGCGCGTCTCGGCTCCCGCGTCTTCGTCGCGTTTATGCCGGAAAAGTGTCTCGATTCCGTGGAAATTCGGCACAGTGCTTTCGGGTATCATTCTACAACGCGTGTAAAAATTTCAAGGCCGTACGTTTCATACTTTCCGATTTATGGCAAGTTTAGTGAAAATTGTCTTGTGCCGCTTGTGAATCGGGCTACCGCCGAGGCGGCCACTGCGCGCGCACTACTGGCCACGCGCTTTCGCCTCACACACTTTCGCGGATAGTGTGAAAATTTACTCTCCGATGTCGGGGAAACTTTGAGCAAATCTGCGCCGATACATATCACGTCTCGTGCTCAAATTTTATCGTTTTACGTGAAATACTTCCCGAAATATGCCCAATTATGTGAAATACGCGATGCTGTCCTGTGCGAGTGCTTTCTGTGCGTGTTCCCACGATATTTTGAGTGCGTAAGAGTGCTCCGATACCGATGAGAATTTGATCGTAGTTTCACAACAGTGCCACGATTATTCTACAGGAAGCAGATCTGCATTATATCTGTGGTGATGAAGTTGTAAGTACTTTTCTCCGGCCTACAAGTGCGGCAGCAATCTACACATCTTCCTCCAAATACAAGTGATTATAGTGCTTCATCTTAAATCAATATACGCCATTGGAGTTGTGGAAAGTTCCTGAGATGCTGTGGAGGACATCATCACAGTAAGTGCAGCGGCAATTGCATAATAACGGGGTCCTTGAAATTGTTTGAAAGTTGCCTGTCTGCGCCGCCTTACCGGCGAACCAGAGAGCAGAGGTGGAATACAGACCCACTTGTTGAGAGCACATGCGCTAGCAACCCGCTGACGTAACTAAAATCCCAGACAGACAGTGTGGAAGAGCATTCTTTCCTCAACCTACATGTGTGCGCAAAATAATTTTAAGTCTTTTAGTTTAGGAAATCAAATAGCTTCTGCTGCAAAGTGCTCTGACTGGTACAAATAGGCGACGGCAAGCGCGTCTAAACTCAGTGACAATTTATCGGCTAACTGTTACACAAGCGAAAATCCCAGATAGACAGAGTGAAACAGCATTCATTCCTCAATCACTATGTATACGTAGAATAGTTGTAAGGTCTCTAGATTTTAAAATTTAATTAAATAGTTTCTGTGCAGAATAGGTCAGAGGGCAGGCGCGAAATCAGCTTAGTCCCTTACGTCAAGTTAAGGTCAATGTAATTGTAATACAGTGGTAGAGTACACTCTTCTTGATCACCCGCAGCTTTTTTTTTCCGAATTTAAATTGTTCTTGTAGTGGCCTACGCTGTCCGTGCATGCGACCGCGGCAGGTCGATGTTACTTTAGGTCATTATTTCTCTTGGAGGTGATAATATATGGACAATGTAACTTAATCCAGTGATATTGTTGATATTAATTGATAACATTCAGTGTTTAAAATAATTTTTAGACATAGACTATCTAAATCAAAATTGTTCTTGTTGTGGCCCGCGCTGTCTGTACATGCGATGTGCCAGGCGCGAAGCTAGTTTGAGCCCCTTGGCCACCCCTGTGTTTACTGTCAAAAAGTAAATTGATGTTGTCACGACGTGCGCTCTCCACCCATGCGATTGCGGCACTTATTTCTAAGGAATGTGACAAGATAAGGACAATGCAATCTAATACAGTGGTAGTGCACACATTCTTTAGTCATGCTCAGTGATTGAAAAAAATAATTTTAAACTGATAGTGTGAATAATGAAACCTTGTTATTCGCTACTGGCGCTGTCCGTAAATACGATTACAGCTGATGGGAGGCTACTATAGGCTCTACGCCTTCCAAATCTGAGAAGATATAAATAATATAACCTAACACAGTGTTGGCTTAAACCTCCCTCAGCCGCGAACAGTGATTAAAATAATTTTTCAGTCTCATAATGTCAATAGTTAAATTGTATTTGCTGTGGGGTGCGCGATCCGCAAATGCGGGTGGAGCTGGTGCGAAGTTACCTTACTGCCGTCCTTCTGAAAATTCTGGAAAGATATGGACAATTTAAACTAATACAGTGTTAATGTACACCATACTCCACCACGAGTGTGAATTTCCGATTTGCTGGACCTGTGTTTTTGAAGCCGCGGCAGCGAGCGGACCCTACAGAGCGCAACAGACTGCCCCCGGCCGGCTCGGTCGCTGCAGGCAGGCAGCCGACGCGCTTGTCCCCAGCCCGCCCAGGTAGGCTCGTCCCCAGGCGGCCGGTGAGGACCAGAAACCAGCTCTGCAGCAGCACTACGCGCTGTGCTAAGCCACTCGCGACTAACGAACCGGCAGAGTGTTTCACGCGCAAGTGTACAATAGCGGATTCTACAAAGACACACCTAATAACTCGAGAATAGGCCACATGAAACACACAAGGTAACACCCAAAAACAAAACAAGAATGGGAACAAACAAAGAAATGTCGCCTGCAATAACAGAGCCCAACAGAAACTCGCTGGCCCCCATGGAGAACGATACCTCCAAATCCCAGGAAAATCTGGAAAACATGGCAGCTATGAGGGAAGAAATAGTGGCGTTCCTTTTCAATGAAACAAACAAGATAAACAATGTCCAGAAAAAGTTTATTTTGGGAAAATTTTCAGCATATGAGCAAATTGTGCGGAGATACGAAATGGAAATCTTGGAACTGAAAACCGAACTCAGGTGCACTAAAGCTGCCCAAGCTGCAAAAATACCAGTACAGGAAACATATGTTTCCAAGGCATCCACCAAAGTGATACCCACCAACAAAATTCAAGGCCCAAAACCTGAGCCCAAATTACTGGTTGTAAAGCCAGCAGAAGGAGCACAACAAGCAGCAAAAGATCTCGAGGAAACAGTAAAAAAAGTCATCTCGACATCGCTGAAACATGTGAGGGTCACGAAATTTAAGACTACAAGGGACAAAAACGTAATACTAGAATTCCCAGACACCGAAGAAGCTAATAGACTGAAGGAGTGTGAAGAGCTTAGTCGTTCTGGGCTTACCATCCAGGACCCCAAGAAAAGGAATCCCAGGGTAATTCTCTTTGATGTTCCAAGAGAAACGCAAGAAGAACAGCTGAAAACTGAGCTGTATGAAAGGAATCTGTCGAGAGCAGGCCTCACACTTGAAGAGGTTGTGAGTGGAACACAGATCGCCTTCAAAACTGGACCAAAAAATCGAGAAGTGGTGAACCTAGTGCTGGAGGTGGCACCAAAAATATGGAACAGGCTGACTGACCAAGGACGAGTGTATGTCCACTGTACATCACACAGGGTGCAAAATTACACAAATATTAGCAGGTGCTATAAATGCCAGGGCTTTGGCCACACATCAACAAGATGCACAAGCGCTGAAACAATATGTGGACACTGTGCAGCACCTGGACACTCCTTCAAAGAATGCAGGCTTAAAGAACAACCAACACACTGCGCGAACTGCAAACGCAGGAAGAAAGACTGCAAACACTCAGTTCTGGACCAAAACTGCCCTGAATACAAAAGAGCAAAAGAAGTAATACAACGAATGACCGATTATGGGAAGTAAGAACAACGATGTGCTACCCTCGGACCATAGATCCTCAATGGACTTACAACTTCGCCCCTTAAAAATCCTTCAAATAAATGGACAAAGATCTAAAACAGTACCTGACCAACTAGTCATGAAAATGGAGGAAGAGGAGTTAGATGTACTATTGGTACAGGAACCATACACACTAGACAACAAAATCAAAGGCTATCCACTGGGTTATCGAATGGTTTTCAGCTCCAAACATGCAACACCAAAGGCAGCTATAACCATTTGTACTAACAGCTTAAACGTACTTCAGCTAAACACGTTCTCTGATACACATACATGTGTGGCAAGCATAAGTGGAGCCTTTGGAGAGCCGTACCTGGTGTGTGTGTACTGTCAGTATGGTGAACCTATTGACCGCTTCCTGAGTAAACTTGGGGACATACTGCACAACTTAGCTGGAAAACCAGTAATTATAGGCCTAGATGCAAATGCGACATCTCCATTATGGTATAGTGATATGGCAGATGGGGATGGTAGGAAGATGGAAGACTTCATCTACCAGCATGGTCTTGTACTACTGAATGAGGAATCTCCATTAACAACTTTCAGTGGACCAAATGGAGAGAGTAACATAGACCTCACTATTTGTGCAACGATTCTGGCTAGAACAACGACAAAATGGAAGGTACATGGGGGATGGACAACCAGCGATCACAGGGCCATGACATATGAAATTGCCCCACAATGTAGAAACAGAACAGCTAAAATGCAAGAAAAATACAACACACAATTTGCAAAATGGGCAATTTTTGATCAGTGCTTTGCAAAGGAAATAGAAAACCTGGAGAATATACAAGCAATGGACGTTAATGAGAAAGTCCGATGCCTTGAAGGGGCAGTACAAGCTAGCTGCAAAGAATCGATGAGAAAAAGAACCTGGCTACAGCACCCTATACCATGGTGGAACGAGACACTTAGACTACAGCGACAAAATACAGTGACAGCACGACGAACATTGCAAAATGCCCGCAGAAATGGAACTCCAGAAGAAATCGAAGCCGCTAAACAAGAGTACAACAGAAAACGCAACAATTACACAAAACAGATCACCATTGCTAAAGAGGATGCATGGAAGAAATGGGTGTCTGACTGTGACAACAACAATCCCTGGGCAGCAATTCAAAAAATACTCCGACCAAAAACAGGTACAGAAAACGTCCTCAGCAACATAAAACTTCCAAACCAGACCCAAACAATGACGTGGAAGGACACAATACAGTATCTCCTGTGCTCTCTTCTGCCTGATGACAAACCAGAGGAGGATACAGATCATCAGGAAGAAATTAAGGCGGGAACCATTAGGTACAACAATATAAAAAACGCACCAGAGTTTTCGAGAGAGGAAGTGGACGCTGCCATCAAAGCATGTAAACCGAAGAAAGCTACAGGCCCTGATGGTATTGATGACCTAATAATCAAAAGAATATGGCGTACACATCCATCTCTCCTAATGGATATATTCAACTCTTCCCTTCATGAACATACTGTACCAGAGTCGTGGAAGGAAGGACTTGTGTGCATATTGCTCAAATCCCATGAAAAGCCTAGAGATGAACCAAAATCATATCGTCCCATATGTCTTCTATCTATACTAGCGAAAGTACTTGAAAGACTAATGGTATGGCGCCTGGAGGAACAATACGAAGCCTCAGGTCTTAAAGCCTAAAACCAGTTTGGATTCAGGAAAGGTGCATCCACAGAGATGGCTATTAGGCAAGTGCTACACAATACTGTGTGTGAGGAGAAGTATGTCATGGCCATCTTTGTGGATATTGCTGGGGCGTTTGACAATTTATGGTGGCCAAGTGTCTTGAGGAGGCTACGAGAAATAGGCTGCCCACTAAACATATACAGACTAATGGAAAACTATTTCACAAATAGGAAGGCCATAGTGCGAACAAGTGCTGGCACAATTGAAAAATTAGTCACCAAAGGGTGTCCACAAGGCTCCATCTGTGGTCCCTTTCTTTGGAATCTAGTTTTTGATGAAATAGTAGCGGAAAAAGAAGGGAACCAATGGAGCAAAGTAGCGTATGCAGATGACCTGGCCATTATCACTCGAGGCAACAGCCGCAAGCAACTTGAGGACCAGGCAACACTAGCCTTGAGAGAGATTGGGGACTGGGCCAAGACAAATAAACTGCAAATCTCCAAACCAAAGACTGTAGCAATGACATTAAAAGGACACTTTGATAGGGAGAGGCCACCACAAATAAAATTCGAAGGGCAGAACATTAAGTTTGTGACAGAATTCACATACCTGGGCGTTACACTTGATGAGAAGCTGTCGTTCACTCCACATGTGAAGAGAATCCAACAGAAGCTGGGTGCAATAACAGGTGCATTAATACGGGTCACCAGATCAGAGTGGGGTTTAAAACGACAATCATTGAAACTAATCTACAGTGGTCTCTGTCTGTCAATTTGTAAATATGGTGCTGCAGCTTGGGGGGAAAGAGCGAAGACTAAGTACATCCAAAGGATACTCTACTCAATCCAGAGACCATTCCTATTACAGATGACAAAAGCCTGCAGGACAATATCAAATGAAGCCCTTCAGGTACTCTCTGGATGCTTCCCACTGGACCTTTAGGTAATAAGGGCAGCCCTACTGTACCACACCAAACATGGTATGGTTGGAACTGTTGCAGGGTTTCCAGTACCCGGGCCGCAAACACCTCAAACAAGGCCAG
The DNA here is from genome assembly GCF_023897955.1 of Schistocerca gregaria. Classification (NCBI taxonomy): domain Eukaryota; kingdom Metazoa; phylum Arthropoda; class Insecta; order Orthoptera; family Acrididae; genus Schistocerca; species Schistocerca gregaria. The sequence goes on along the minus strand of NW_026061892.1, from coordinate 764,097 downwards.
CAAAGACAATTGATTACATGCTGCAACAGGAATGGCAAGCAAGGTGGGAAGGCTCAGAGAAGGGGAGGGCCTCATATGAATGGACTCCAAATGTCTCACACTGGCGGACAGGCTGGCGAAAAACGGTGACACCATCGTACTCACTCACCTGCCTGCTCACTGGACATGGCCTACGGAAGAAGCTGCATCAACTCACAATTGAAGCAGACCCAATGTGCACATGTGGAGAAGAGGAGGACACTGACCACATCCTCTACGTATGCACAAACTTCCAAGAACAGAGGCACAGACTCATAACAGCAGTGGGTGAAACAACTTTCCAGTCAAAACATCTGCTACTGAAACCAGTGAAACATACACTGCAATGAAACGGTTTGCTGTGGTAGCCTTTGAAGTCAGGGAAGTAACTAGAATACTAAATTAAATAGAGTAGATAAGATAAATGAATGGACTCCAGTGACTTTGCCTGGTTACCAACTACCAAGTTTAAAATAAATATAAGTTAGAAATAAGTAGGTATACTATAGAAATTACCAAGTTGAAATAAATATAAGATAGAAATAAGTACGTATACTATAGAAATAAGAAAGTGACCAACCCTGAACCTGACACAATATGACAAACAATTAGCACCCCAGTGGCCTCCCATGGCAACAAATTATGCAGCAAGGACAGAGGAACTAGTAACTAATTGGTATAGTGAAGTAAAGTAAAGTGATCAGTAAGCGGCAAGGACAGAGGAACTAGTAATTATTTAGTATAGTGTAGTAAAGTAAAGGGATCAGTAAGAAAACCTGTGTAAATTTAATTGTATAGTATAGTATCACAAAAGTGAATTATCATATGAAGATACACATGCATGTTATAATGAATAAGAGCAAAATTTATCCCACATACTGCCTTTCCAGTCCTCAAAAGCATGTTGGCCTGGACAGGCTGGAGGTCAAACCTCCCATGCGAATGGCATGAAGCTTGTGGATGCTATATCTCTGGCACAAGGGTCGATGCCAGGGATGGCGGCACCGCCTCCACGCGGTTCCCCGTGGGCACCCAATGGGTGGCTAAAGGTGCTCCTCCACGGAGGGTCCATTCCCCCACAATGGGGGTAGTTTTTCCAAGACAGTTCCCTTGCAGAAAGTAGCTAGGTTGTGGACCATGGAGAGAATTAGAAGGGAGTATGAGCGAGAGCTCCGGTATCCCTAATGACAATTCCTCTCTGGTGTGGGGTAACACCCTAACCAGCGAACCCATGTACAGTACTGTCCCTATCTACTATCTAGCGAAACCACTGCCAAGGGAACAGGCTTGGAAAAATTAGCGGGGAAAGAAGACCCTGTTCAGCTTGACTCTAGTCTGGCACTGTGAGGTGACATGAGAGGTGTAGCATAAGTGGGAGATGGCAACATCGCCGGTGAAATACCACTACTTTCATTGTTTCTTTACTTACTCGGTTAGGCGGAGCGTGTGCGTCGTGGTATAACAACCCGGCGTCACGGTGTTCTCGAGCCAAGCGTGTTAGGGTTGCGTTCGCGCTGCGGCTCCGTGTCCGTGCGCCACAGCGTGCGGTGCATGTGGGTGCAAGCCTGCGCGTGCCGTGCGTCCCGTGTGCGTCGGCGCGTCCGCGTGTGCGGCGCAGTTTACTCCCTCGCGTGATCCGATTCGAGGACACTGCCAGGCGGGGAGTTTGACTGGGGCGGTACATCTGTCAAAGAATAACGCAGGTGTCCTAAGGCCAGCTCAGCGAGGACAGAAACCTCGCGTAGAGCAAAAGGGCAAAAGCTGGCTTGATCCCGATGTTCAGTACGCATAGGGACTGCGAAAGCACGGCCTATCGATCCTTTTGGCTTGGAGAGTTTCCAGCAAGAGGTGTCAGAAAAGTTACCACAGGGATAACTGGCTTGTGACGGCCAAGCGTTCATAGCGACGTCTCTTTTCGATCCTTCGATGTCGGCTCTTCCTATCATTGCGAAGCAGAATTCGCCAAGCGTTGGATTGTTCACCCACTAATAGGGAACGTGAGCTGGGTTTAGACCGTCGTGAGACAGGTTAGTTTTACCCTACTGATGACAGAGGCGTTCAGGCTTAATCCCACGTATGGTAGCTTCGCACCACCGGCCGCTCGGCCGAGTGTGTGAACCAAATGTCCGAACCTGCGGTTCCTCTCGTACTGAGCACGATTACTATCGCAACTACACAAAGGCCGAATCCCGTCTAGCCATTGTGGCAACGATATCACTAAGGAGTCCCGAGGGTCGAAAGGCTCGAAAATACGTGACTTTACCAGGCGCGGTCGACCCACGTGGCGCCGCGCTGTACGGGCCCAACTTGTTTGCCGGACGGGGCACTCGGGAGGTGCTGTCTGGGATCTGTTCCCGGCGCCGCCCTGCCCCTACCGGTCGACCATGGGTGTCTATATTTCGATGTCGGGACTCGGAATCGTCTGTAGACGACTTAGGTACCGGGCGGGGTGTTGTACTCGGTAGAGCAGTTGCCACGCTGCGATCTGTTGAGACTCAGCCCTAGCTTGGGGGATTCGTCTTGTCGCGAGACGAGACCCCCGCGGCTGGGCGCCAGGGGCACGTGTGCCCGTTTCCTGTGCTGTGTTTTTGTCTTTTCTTTCTTTTTTTTCCGTTTAGTACATCCGGGCGTATCGGTTGGGCCGGGCAGCCACCCCCAAGGGCGCTGCATTGTGTGCGGCGGACTGAGGCGTATCGGTTTTGCGGGGGGCCCCACCTGCCGCTGGCGTGGGTGCTGCGATGGGTGCCGCAGTGGAGGTGGAGGTGGAGGAGGAGGAGGAGGCGGAGGAGGAGGAGGAGGCGGAGGCGGCGGCGGCGGCGGCGGCCGGGCGCGCAGTCTACTGCCGCTCTAGAGCGTATCACTTTGCGGTCGGCGTCGGCGACGGCGTCGGCGTCGGCGTCGGCGTCGGCGACGGCGTCGGCGACGGCGTCGGCGACGGCGTCGGCGACGGCGTCGGCGTCGGCGTCGGCGTCGGGTGGGTGGGTGCCGGCCAGCCGGAGTGTGGTCCGTCTTCGTCGTGGCCCGCGCCCCCTGGTAGCATAGCGTCCACCGCAGTACGGTGAACTACAATACCCCCCACACTATGGATGTGAAATAAAATATAATAACACATGATGCTTCGTAAGAAAATAGACTTGGGATAGGGTGTGTCGTTGGCAAGTCCCCCGGGCGGTTAGTGTGGGTGGTGGTAAGTCGTTAGGGGAGATTATAGCGAGAGAGGGTGAGGGTACGGCCATCTATGGGAATGTGCGTGAACTGCGCGAGGCAGACTGCCAAAACACGGCATCGCCATCTATGAAGATAGGACGGAAGCACGTGCAATGCCAACAGTACGTCTACCATGTCGAGCGCACCGCAAAAAAAGCGCCATCTGTAGGTGCCCCGCAACACGACGTGGTGCAAGGGCGGTACGGCCATCTGAGGGAGGCCACGCGGACTAAGCCATGTATGGGGCCCACAGTGCTCATTTGCCGACCCCACCCGCACAAAACCTGCACCCCCCCTCCCCTCCAGCACAGGAGCCGCAACTCGGGTGTGTACGCCGCACCAAGTGCTCCACCCGCGACCGTACGTGCCCCGCCGAAATCGCAACTCCAGCAGATGAACGGCGGACTTTTCTCGCAGTCGTAAGTTGCAATCCACCCCTATATCTTGCGTTTCATGAAGAGTTATATCAAATATGCCAAATTCCTGCTGTCCACAGGGACGAAGGCTAATACAGCCGACGTACGGGCCTGGCAAACCCGGGGTGCCCGAGCCTGGTGCTGGCAAGCGCTACCAGCGCCGTCCGTAATCTGAGACACGTACTTCAACGACCGCTGTGAGGTGCACTGTGGAACGTCGTGCGTGCTTCGGACCAGAGTCTTGGCTTAACCGCCTGGGCAAGAGAAGGACAATCTCTATAATCACCCCTCACCCTCTGCGTTAGCTGGCGGCCATGGGGCGCAAGGCTGTTGAGTTGTGAACAGTCGTGAGTCTGCTACCTCAGAGGACCGGCCGACCCTCTGTTGTATAAGGCTTACCCAGGTGGGCGGGGCAACGCCTGGGTGGACCACTTATATCCCTAGCTGATCGTGGGAACCACATGGCTTCTCTCAATCAACCTTGTCCCAACGGAACCGGTGGGCCGTCGCTGCGTCACAACACCAACCATTCGGGGAACGAGTCTGACACTTTGTGTCAAGACGAACTCCCAACACAAGGGCAGCCGGAGGCCCATAGGCCAGAAGACCATGACCCCACGCTTAGCGAGCCAGAATTGCAGCTCCGTACACCTCGTGCACGGAGCGCTAAGACTGCAGCAAGCGAGACGCTGGCACGGACGCTTGCAGACGCGAGTGAAAGTGACAGTGAGAAAGAACGAAAGGCAAAAGTGAGGAAGCAGAAGAAACACCTGCGAAAACTGCTCCGGCAGAGATCGCTGAGTGCGGACGCTGTCACCGATCTGATGCCGCCACCCCGCCAGCCGGCGCCGAAAGCGGCACCTAAGGCGGGAGACAAGCCGAAACCGGCGAAGGTAGCCGGGCAACTGCCCAGCGGCCCAGTCGGGGAAAGCGCCAGCAGTAGCCGCGCCTCTTCACCAATGTCGGGTGCCGAGAGACGCAAGTCCCGGACACGACGGAAGAAGCGGAAACCTAACAAGCAGCCGGACTCGGCGCAGGTAGCCGGACAACAGCCTGGCGGCCCAGTCGATGACGGCACGTCCCGATACAAGGCAAGTCCAAGCGATCTTGCGACCCTAAAGCTTATCGCGACGCGGCTCGAGGACGTCCTGAAGCTCGTGGACGACTCTCTAAAACCGGGACAACTGGTCGAGGAGGGTAATCTGGGGGACTTTAAGAGACAACTGAGAGCTAAGTTGTTTGATTGGGCCATGGCGCAGTCGGCCCTCACCAGAAGGGTGGAAGCCTTGGAGGAGGAGCTGGCGAGGACGAAGGCGGTGCCCACGGCGCCGCCCAAGACCTTTGCACAAGTTGCCGCCGCTCCACCCATACCAGAACGGAAAACTCAGGCGATGATAACCAAAGCCCAGACTGAGAAGGCAACGCTCTTCATCAAGTCCAAGGGCAATGAAACTGGCGCAGAAGTGAGAAAGAAATTCACCTCCCTGGTCAAGCCTGAGGTTGAAGGTGTGAAGTTCTCACGGGTCACCACAAACGGCCCGACGCTCATCGTTGATGTGGCGTCTGAGACTGATCGCCAGAAGCTTCTAGCTAACAACAAACTGACAGAAGCACTCAAGTGCGAACTGCCAAAGAAGCTCAATCTGCAGATAGTCATATATCATGTACCATGTGTCATGAAGAATGAAGCTGTGGTTGAGCGAACTCGAAAGCAAAACGACCTTGGAGGACTTTCCGAAACACAGTTTCGCCAGGAGTTTAAGCCGAAGTTCCGGACTGGGCCAAGGGGCAGACAAACATCACATCTCGTGGTGGAAGTAAGCCCCAGACTCAGAGTCGCGATTCTGAGGCAGAAGCGACTGTACATGGGCTTCGAGTCCATGCCGGTTGACGACTACCTGGACTTAGTCGTTTGAACGCGGTGCCAGGTGTGAACCACTCGGCAAGGTTCTGCAAGCAGGACCCGAGTATAATAACATGTGGGCACTGTGGCGAGAACGGCCACATGAGGAAGGACTGCAGAAAAGCGGGGGACCGAGAGGTCTGTATCCCGTGCAAAAAGCGTAATCGCACATGCGAAACGCCAGGCAAAGAGTGTGCCTACTACAGGATTCTCACTCAACGCAAAATCCAGCGGACAGACTATGGGAGACAAGACCTCTCGTCAACCGTCTCCATTCCGGCCGCTACCTCTCCTGTCCCCGACCGGACTGTGAAAAATCACAATGCCAGTGCCGGTTAAGATAGGACAGCTGAACTGCGCGCGAACGCAAGCGGTGATGCAGGAGGTACGACGCCGAGCGGAGGAGGAGTCTCTAGACATATTATGTCTGCAAGAGCCCTACTCCAGGGACGGAAAGATCCGATATATGCCGACAACAGCTCAGATCCTGGCTGGGGGAGAGCATCCTATGGCAGCAATCGTTGTGCTAAATCGTTCCTTCAGAGCAGTCAAAGTGGCGCACCTAAGCAACAGATGCATGGTGTTAGCCGAGATAAATACTGGCGATTTCACCTTTTTCGTGCTAAACATGTAGTTTCAGTACAGGCACGGAGAAAGACCGTATATCGACCAGTTAAAAGAGGCGGTTGGGTTCTACCGCAATGACTTGCTGATTTGCACAATGGACGCTAATGCCATGTCACCCCCAAGGCACAGTGACATCACGCCTCTTGGTGCTCGACGCGCCGCCAGGCGAGGTGAGAGACTCGCTGAAGCAATTCACGAGCTCAGACTAGAAGTGCTGAACCGACCAAACTTCCCACCAACTTTCGAAGGCCGCCGTGGAGCGACCTCGAATATCGATGTGACACTGAAGAGTGCACACGAGCATCTCCGTGCGGAGAACTGGAAGGTATGGCGGGGAATGACACTAAGTGACCACAATCTGATCACATTCACTGTAGCCTATGATGGGGAGCCTCCTCTTGAAGACCAGGTGAACGGCACCGTCAAGTACAACTGGCGAAAGGCTAATTGGGATCGACTAAGAGGTAATCTAGTGATACCGAATTGACCAATGGATCGCGTTGTGGACGTGGACAAAGCTGCAAAAGATCTGACGGCGGCCATACAGACAGCAGCAACAGGCGCAGTCCCGTTGGCCCACACAGGGAAAATGCCTAAGGCACCTTGGAACCCTGAGCTGCAGCGTCTCCGACGCGAATGCAGAAGAGCGCAGCGGCACTACCAGCGCAGCATAGGCGATCACATTCGTGAGGCCACGCTTGCGCGGTACAGGCGGGCCAAAGCCGTGTTTAAGCGGACACTGCAAACAGTACGGACTGAGAGTTGGCAGTCTTTTGTTCGTGACAGTCTGGCGGCTGACCCCTGGGGTACACCGTACAAGATTGCCGTGTCAAAAGTTCGGTCACCGACGGTCCTGTCGACCCTAAGGAAGATCGATGGCAGTCACACCAAGGACTGGCAGGAGTCAGCTGAGCTCCTCATGAGTACCTTATTGCCCGACGATAGTAGCGAAGATGAGGACGGGGAACAGGGGAATCTAAGGCGACAACTCCATGAGCTGTATGCCGATGAGACGCCGGTTGCTCCATTCACTGAACGTGAAGTTACCGCCGCAATTCTTGAATTGCGCCGTAAAAAGGCGACGGGCCATGACGGACTCGCTGCCGAGGTTCTCCAAGCCCTGTGCGCGGAGATCTGCCCTTACCTGACTAACCTCTACAATGAGTGTTTACGTCAGGGACGGGTACCAGTATCGTGGAAGTTGGCCGAAGTGGTCATTCTGAGAAAGGGTGAGGACAAGGATCCGGAAGTGCCGAAATCATACTGACCCATCTGTCTCTTGAACTCCATGGCTAAGCTCCAGGAGAAGCTATGCCTTCGGCTAGAGCAACACCGGGAACTTAGGGGACGCAGTCCCGACCAGTATGGATTCAGGAGGGGTCTGTGTATGGAAGATGCTATAAACAAGGCAATGTTGTTGGTGGACACATCTACAGCCAAGTACGTTGCGGGGATAATGGTTGACATCGCTGGGGCTTTCGACAACCTATGGTGGCCGGCACTGTTCGACAGCCTAAGGAAGTTGGAATGTCCTGGGCCCCTGTACCGGTGCCTGCTAGACTACTGCCGTGACCGGCGGGCGGTTTTGCGGTGCCCGGGGCGAGCGGTAGAGAAGTCGATCACCAAGGGATGCCCACAGGGCTCGGTCTGCGGTCCCATATTCTGGGATGTAGGCCTCGAGCCTGTGCTGGCGGAACTAGGAGAACTGCGACAATTGCGAGGCGTAGTAGCGTACGCCGATGACATCCTTCTAGTGATAGAAGGTGACTCTCGGGCAATGTTGAAAGTAAACTGCAACGCAGCACTCAACGCACTGCAGCAGTGGTGCCACAAAGTAAAGCTGAAGCTGTCTGCAGAGAAGACTGTGTATATCTTGCTGCGCGGCCGTTTGGCACGTGACCCTGTACTCCGAATCGCTGGCGGTGCCAACGATGGAGCTATCAGGCGAACACGCATGGCGAGGTATCTGGGAGTCCACCTCGATGAGTCCAGACTGTTCTCTGTGCATATCGAGATCGTATGTCGCAAAAGCCAGGCCCTCTTCCACAAGATAGCCAGTATTGCAAACAAGCAATACCATCTGCCATTGCAGACATTAAGGCTATATCACTCAAGTATTCTCGTGGCCATCACGGCTTACGGGTCGAGTGTTTGGGCTCATAGGCTGAGACAGAGAAAACCTGCGGCGGCGATGAGGAGGCTGCAGCGCCAAGCTCTGTTGCGCCTCACTGGAGCATACAGCACGACTTCCGCCGATGTGCTACTAGTCATCACAGCAATCCCCCCACTTGACCTGCTGGTCAGGGAAAGGGGTGCGCTGTATTGGCTCCGGAAGGGAAATCGGAAAAGGGTCAATAACATCTTAGGCCGACCGGCAGGCAGCGCTGCTGAAGTCCGGAACTGGCTCTTTGACGAGTGGCAGCAGAGGTGGGACGCGCTCCGCACAAGCAGGCGCGTGCACCATATTTTCCCTAACGTGAGAGAGCGGATGAGACTTCGGTTTCTGAAACCCTCACGGGGATTGGTGCATTTCTTGACAGGACATGGGCCCTTTTCCACCTACTTGTGTAGGACTGGCAAAAGAGAAACCACAGACTGTGACTGTGGCGAGGAAGGAACCCCGGAGCACACTCTGTGGGATTGTCCACAATTTGCTGAAGTACGGGAACAACTGCCCCCTAACAGAGATGTTAGAGCGCTACTCCAGAGCAGAGAGCACTGGAGGGCGCTCAACACTCTTGCGTCTGCAATATCCGCACAGGCTCTGGAACAATATTTGCAGCGGAGGGCTTTGGAACTCGTGAGGGAAAGAGCAGGAATGCTCCGCGACCCCGACACGACTCCCGAGACCAGCAGCAATGATTCAGATGACGACTCATGGGCTGACAATGACAAAGTAGCGACAGACTCTAGGCCAAGAACCCGGAAAACTCCGGGCTCGACGATGGGCAAGGCCTGGCTAGCCCGAGCCGAGTGCTGTTGACCCTGCTATCCGCAGGAGAAACGTGCGCCGGCTGATTGCTCATTGTAAGCGGATGCTACGGCGACACCAACTCCACGCGGTTCCCCGTGGGCACTAGACGGCACGTCGCGAGACCTGACGCCCGGTGGCAAAGAGTGCTCCTCTGTGGATATAGAGGGTCCGTTCCCCCGCACAATGGTGACGGTGTGGGGGTAGTTTTTCCAAGACCGTTACCTGCGGTGGCAACGCTGGGGTAAAGTCGACCACTCGCCCACTGTGGAAGGTAAACATTCTGCTGTACATCAGTACTTTACTAATAGTTCAGTCGTCTCACGGCACTGCTTAGTAAATGATGCAGGGCCACATAGATAGATGATACATGCGAATGTCCCTATACATGCAGTAAGTTCGTCATGGGCGCTGGCCGGCAGGCCGCAAGACCTGACGCCCGGCGGCAAAGAGTGCCCCTCTGAGGATATAGAGGTTCCGTTCCGCCGCACAATGGTGACGGTGTGTGGGTAGTTTTTCCAAGACCGCTTCCTGCGGTCGCAACGCTGGGGTAGAGTCGATACTCGCCCTGTGGTGGAAGATAAACATTATGCGGTACATCAGTACTTTCCTAATAGTTCGGTCGTCTCACGGCACTGCTTAGTAAATGATGCAAGGCCACATATAGATGATATATGCGAATGTCCCTATACGTGCTGTAAGACTGGGCACACAACGTGAATCGCACGTCAGCCAGACACTCGAACATGCACTACTCTCGGACTGCAATCGAGAGACACAATACGTAAACATCTGGAAAGTGACAATATCCAGTGCATCCTCTCCGCCACATTGCACCGTCCACACTATGATAACCAGAGTGGTAGGTCCACCTACAAAAACACAATACCCCACTCCTACGACAACCACCATTGCTCAGATAAGCCAACACCACCAACACACATCCTACACAGAGGGGAACCCAATATCACCCCACGCCCTCGTGTTATACCACATGAAAAATTGCAGAAGTGAGAGACACAGACCCGCCAGCCTCTTACCACAAGCATGGAACCGACGTGACATATCTCACGGTGACTCAGGCATCCTCATACTGCCATCACTATCCACACCCCCCCCCTCTGCCCCCTTCCTACACAATACCGAATTTAACCAACTTTATCGCTTAACCTAACCGTGGTTGTACCAGATTATCGCTTAACCTAACCGTGGTTGTACCAGATTATCGCTTAACCTAACCGTGGTTGTACCAGATTATCGCTTAACCTAACCGTGGTTGTACCAGATTATCGCTTAACCTAACCGTGGTTGTACCAGATTATCGCTTAGCCTAACTCAAGTTGTCCCTTAACCCAACTCAAGTTGTCCCTTAACCCAACTCAAGTTGTCCCTTAACCCAACTCAAGTTGTCCCTTAACCCAACTCAAGTTGTCCCTTAACCCAACTCAAGTTGTCCCTTAACCCAACTCAAGTTGTCCCTTAACCCAACTCAAGTTGTCCCTTAACCCAACTCAAGTTGTCCCTTAACCCAACTCAAGTTGTCCCTTAACCCAACTCAAGTTGTCCCTTAACCCAACTCAAGTTGTCCCTTAACCCAACTCAAGTTGTCCCTTAACCCAACCCAAGTTGTCCCTTAACCCAACCCAAGTTGTCCCTTAACCCAACCCAAGTTGTCCCTTAACCCAACCCAAGTTGTCCCTTAACCCAACCCAAGTTGTCCCTTAACCCAACCCAAGTTGTCCCTTAACCCAACCCAAGTTGTCCCTTAACCCAACTCAAGTTGTCCCTTAACCCAACCCAAGTTGTCCCTTAACCCAACCCAAGTTGTCCCTTAACCCAACCCAAGTTGTCCCTTAACCCAACCCAAGTTGTCCCTTAACCCAACCCAAGTTGTCCCTTAACCCAACCCAAGTTGTCCCTTAACCCAACCCAAGTTGTCCCTTAACCCAACCCAAGTTGTCCCTTAACCCAACCCAAGTTGTCCCTTAACCCAACCCAAGTTGTCCCTTAACCCAACCCAAGTTGTCCCTTAACCCAACCCAAGTTGTCCCTTAACCCAACCCAAGTTGTCCCTTAACCCAACCCAAGTTGTCCCTTAACCCAACCCAAGTTGTCCCTTAACCCAACCCAAGTTGTCCCTTAACAGAACCCAAGTTGTCCCTTAACCCAACCCAAGTTGTCCCTTAACCCAACCCAAGTTGTCCCTTAACCCAACCCAAGTTGTCCCTTAACCCAACCCAAGTTGTCCCTTAACCCAACCCAAGTTGTCCCTTAACCCAACCCAAGTTGTCCCTTAACCCAACCCAAGTTGTCCCTTAACCCAACCCAAGTTGTCCCTTAACCCAACCCAAGTTGTCCCTTAACCCAACCCAAGTTGTCCCTTAACCCAACCCAAGTTGTCCCTTAACCCAACCCAAGTTGTCCCTTAACCCAACCCAAGTTGTCCCTTAACCCAACCCAAGTTGTCCCTTAACCCAACCCAAGTTGTCCCTTAACCCAACCCAAGTTGTCCCTTAACCCAACCCAAGTTGTCCCTTAACCCAACCCAAGTTGTCCCTTAACCCAACCCAAGTTGTCCCTTAACCCAACCCAAGTTGTCCCTTAACCCAACCCAAGTTGTCCCTTAACCCAACCCAAGTTGTCCCTTAACCCAACCCAAGTTGTCCCTTAACCCAACCCAAGTTGTCCCTTAACCCAACCCAAGTTGTCCCTTAACCCAACCCAAGTTGTCCCTTAACCCAACCCAAGTTGTCCCTTAACCCAACCCAAGTTGTCCCTTAACCCAACCCAAGTTGTCCCTTAACCCAACCCAAGTTGTCCCTTAACCCAACCCAAGTTGTCCCTTAACCCAACCCAAGTTGTCCCTTAACCCAACCCAAGTTGTCCCTTAACCCAACCCAAGTTGTCCCTTAACCCAACCCAAGTTGTCCCTTAACCCAACCCACGTTGTCCCTTAACCCAACCCACGTTGTCCCTTAACCCAACCCACGTTGTCCCTTAACCCAACCCACGTTGTCCCTTAACCCAACCCACGTTGTCCCTTAACCCAACCCACGTTGTCCCTTAACCCAACCCACGTTGTCCCTTAACCCAACCCACGTTGTCCCTTAACCCAACCCACGTTGTCCCTTAACCTAACCCACGTTGTCCCTTAACCTAACCCACGTTGTCCCTTAACCTAACCCACGTTGTCCCTTAACCTAACCCACGTTGTCCCTTAACCTAACCCACGTTGTCCCTTAACCTAACCCACGTTGTCCCTTAACCTAACCCACGTTGTCCCTTAACCTAACCCACGTTGTCCCTTAACCTAACCCACGTTGTCCCTTAACCTAACCCACGTTGTCCCTTAACCTAACCCACGTTGTCCCTTAACCTAACCCACGTTGTCCCTTAACCTAACCCACGTTGTCCCTTAACCTAACCCACGTTGTCCCTTAACCTAACCCACGTTGTCCCTTAACCTAACCCACGTTGTCCCTTAACCTAACCCACGTTGTCCCTTAACCTAACCCACGTTGTCCCTTAACTTAACCCACGTTGTCCCTTAACCTAACCCACGTTGTCCCTTAACCTAACCCACGTTGTCCCTTAACCTAACCCACGTTGTCCCTTTGCCTAACCCACGTTGTCCCTTTGCCTAACATAGTTCACTGCTCGGAATCTCTGGTGTCGTCGTTATTCTCATGTAAACGTCTTGCGAGTGTTGCTTACTTTCCACTAATTCCCGCTATCCACTGTCAATTGTACTCCAATAGGACTATATCGGCCCCCCCCTCTGTCCCTCTGTCCCCCTCTTTGTGTCTCTGTCTCTCTGTCCTCTCAAGCTGGTCGGTCTGGCGTTTAAGTGTTAAATGAGCCTTGCACCTGTTCAGTTGCATTCAGATGTCGACGCCCTCAGTGTACGTCGTCGCATGGCCTGTGTCCATTGTCCACTGATGTCGTACGTGTAACCCACACACTGTACCGATCATCGGTCGTTACGTACAGAGTGAAGTAGTGTGATACGTGTGACCGTACGGTGGCTGTGCCCAACGGTGGCGAATCTCAAGTTCCATATGTTGTGCTCCATGCTACTTGTCTCGTCTCCCAAGAACAGCTAGGTTGCACTGTGGTACGCCGTAGAGGCGTGTGGGAGGAACGGACGAACGCATTGTATGTCACTCTGGGTCGCTGGTGGTGGTGTTGGGGTGAGTCAGGTCATCGTGAGCCGTCTGATGTAGTGACGCGTGTATTCCGACGTAGTCGTATTGCCTCACACAAAGTGCTACCCTGGTGGACCGCGTTCCATATCTGGGACATGCCACAGATGCCGGTTGACAGTGGATCACGGAAGGGACATCGCATACGTGCGTGGGCCACCTTCCACGTGTTCTCTCGTGCACACGTCGCAGTGTGTATGTGGTCTGATGTAGCGTGTCATGACACATCACATCCTGGCATGCAAGAATTGTTGAATTCGCAAATGTAGGTGGACATCTACGTTACTGCCCAAGATACGCAAATGAACTGGAAATCCGATGTTGAGCGGATGTTCATGCTGGAGGTGAATCGGTGATGGCGACGATCGGTACAGCTATTAACCAGTTGTTTCAGCGGTACTCGCCATATCCACGAACGTGAGTAGGCCCATGTGGGTATGAAGCGACACGCGGCGGTGGCTTGGTGGGACTGTTCCGGCCGGTGAAGGGGGGCCGCCCGGCGTGTTGGCCGCGCGCTGCGTGGGCGCACGCGCAACAGCCGGCTGGTGGGGGGCGCCGAGTGGCAGGAGCGCCAGCCGACGGCCCGGCAGGCGGCGCAGCTACGCAGCGGCGCACCCTGCACGCGGCGCCTGGCTGCCAAAGTTGCTTCAGCCGAGCCCGGTGCGAAGCGCGGTGGACATCTGCAGTGTGCTGGTCTCATTGAGGACTGTGTGCGTTTAGGATGCGCCGCCGCCTGGCACTCGGCGCCGCGAC
>NW_026061892.1:705000-745000 GCF_023897955.1 Schistocerca gregaria | reverse complement strand
TTCCGGAACCCGGCAGCGGAACCGATATAAGTCGGGCCCCTCTTTTAGAGATGCTCCTCGGGGTAACCCAAAAGGACCCAGAGACGTCGTCCGGAGATCGGGTAGAGTTTTCTTTTCTGCATGAGCGTTCGAGTTCCCTGGAATCCTCTAGCAGGGAGATAGGGTTTGGAACGCGAAGATCACCGCAGTTGCGGCGGTGTCCCGATCTTCCCCTCGGACCTTGAAAATCCGGGAGAGGGCCACGTGGAGGTGTCGCGCCGGTTGGTACCCATATCCGCAGCAGGTCTCCAAGGTGAAGAGCCTCTAGTCGATAGAATAATGTAGGTAAGGTAAGTGGGCAAATTGGATCCGTAACTTCGGGATAAGGATTGGCTCTGAGGATCGGGGCGTGTCGGGCTTGGTCGGGAAGTGGGTCAGCACTAACGTGCCGGGCCTGGGCGAGGTGAGTGCCGTAGGGGTGCCGGTAAGTGCGGGCGTTTAGCGCGGGCGTGGTCTGCTCTCGCCGTTGGTTGGCCTCGTGCTGGCTGGCGGTGCAGGATGCGCGCGCCTGTGCGGCGTTCGCGCCCCGGTGCTTCAACCTGCGTGCAGGATCCGAGCTCGGTCCCATGCCTCGGCCTCCCACGGATCTTCCTTGCTGCGAGGCCGCGTCCGCCTTAGCGTGCTCCTCCGGGGGCGCGCGGGTGCGCGGATTCTCTTCGGCCGCCATTCAACGATCAACTCAGAACTGGCACGGACTGGGGGAATCCGACTGTCTAATTAAAACAAAGCATTGCGATGGCCCTAGCGGGTGTTGACGCAATGTGATTTCTGCCCAGTGCTCTGAATGTCAACGTGAAGAAATTCAAGCAAGCGCGGGTAAACGGTGGGAGTAACTATGACTCTCCTATCCTTGGGTTGTAGTTACAGGGAGTGTGAAGCGCAATACATGTTCCTAGCCCTCTTAGCCTCTCCACTTCTGCCGTCTTCTCCCCTTTACATGGGCCCACTGATTTCGCAGAGCAGAAGACCGCACCAGGGGCCTGGGGGGGTTACCAGCCCCCCTCGCATTATCCCTTTTAGTTGGGGGCAGTATATATGAGAATACAAGTGGTGGTCCTTCAGCTGAAGGAGCCACCCCAGCTTCCCCAGCACCTATCCGGCCAACCGGCCATGCCGCACATACAGTAACTTGTGTAGCTTCTTACACCTGCAGTGAGTGCCACCGCAGCTTCACCACAAAGAACGGTCTTGGGGTCCATCGCCGCCGCCAACATCCTGCGGCCGCCAACGTGGAGATCATCACAGAGAGGCATCGCGCGAGGTGGACGGAAGAGGAGGTCCTATCGCTCGCCAAAGTGGAGGCCGAACTGTTCCTTGAGAGGGACACACGGTTCTTCTTCGTCAATCAAGAGCTGACGAGGATGTTCCCCGACCGAACGCTTGAGGCGATCAAGTGCCAGAGGCGGAAGGCTGCCCACAAACAGCTTGTCCGCCAATTTATGGAGACGCTTGAAATCGGTCGGGGGGAAGAGCCGGCGTCCCGCCGGGGAGCGGTGAGGCCGCTGCCAGACGCGGGCGTTAGCGCTGCGCCACACGATGACGCAGCTGCGGACTTCGCGGCCGACACCACCGGGCCGCCGCTGGAGGGGCCGACTGACGCCGCCGTCTGGGAGCATCTAGCGGGGCTACCCGCTTCCGCTCAGCGCTTCTCTGCGCTAGACCGAATTATCGGTCTGGGGCCGGGAGCGCTGCCCGAAGTCATCCTGGGCATACTTCCAGCTGCCCTTGCGTCGGTCGGGTCCAGAGAGGAGAGGTCAACCACGAGGACACAGAGGCCGCGCCAACCACCTAAGTGGCCTCTCCGCCGCAGCAGAGGCGCAAACGGCGCCGATGTGAGTACGCCAAGACGCAGAGTGCCTTCCGGCGGTCGCGCGCACGCTGCGTGCGTGGCCTTCTGGATGGCACCCTGCTGCAGCCGCCGCCTGACATCCCCGGTCTGCTGGACTTCTGGGCGGACCTCTTCACAAAGAAGCCATTTTCCACCGCGGGCTTCATCCGTGACCGCCTCCTGCCGCATTCAGAGCCTGTTGCTCCTGAGCGCCTGTGGGGGCCGGTCACATATGAGGAGGTCGCCGCTGCCTTGCCGCCCAGAGGTTCAGCAGCCGGCCCGGACGGCCTTACTCCCGTCGAGCTGCGGCGCCTGCCGCACGAAGTCCTCGTGAAGTTGATGAACCTCTTCATTCTGGCCCGTGCCCTTCCAGAGCGTCTGCTTCGCGCACGCACATCCCTCCTCCCCAAAACGGCTGCACCAACATCCCCTGCTGACTTTCGCCCCATCACGGTCTGCTCGGTGCTGGTGCGGACCTTCCATAAGGTTCTTGCGTCACGCCTGATGCATGCATGTGCTGTGGACGAACGTCAGCGGGCATTCGTCCCTCGGGATGGGATGTTGGAGAATACCTTCATCCTGGACACTGCTCTCACCGACGCAGTCCGCTCCTGCCGCTTTGTCTTCGTGGCATCGATCGACGTTTCTAAAGCCTTCGATTCGGTAGATCATGCAGCCCTTCGCCCTGTGCTGAGGGCTCATGGCCTGCCGGATAGCTTTATTGAATACGTCGACCGGTGCTACGAGGGCAGCGCAACAGTGATAGCTGGCGGCGCCGGCGTGGACGTGTCTGTGCAGCCGTCACGGGGCGTCCGTCAGGGCGATCCCCTCTCCCCCTAGTTTTCAATTTTGCGGTGGACTATGTTTTAGGACAACTGCCCTCCCACATCGGAGCTCGCATACTCTGTCGCAGAATCAACACTGCGGCCTTTGCTGATGACATCCTGCTTTTTGCATCGACCACGAGGGGGCTTGCACTCCCTCATCGACACAGCCATCGCAGCCCTCGCACATCTGGGGCTGCAGGTCAACGCCCGGAAGTGTTTCACCCTCGCCTTGGTCGCGTCAGGATGCGAAAAGAAGGTGAAGGTGTACGGGGACATCACCTTCAGGGCAGGCAACACCACCATGCCTGCCCTGCGCGTGGGTGAGACCTTCCGGTACCTGGGGCTGCAATTCTCCACCGCCGGTCGCTGCATTTTCAACCCCCGACTCCATCTGGGGGAGCAGCTGGATGTCATCACGCGAGCTCCACTCAAGCCGCAACAGCGCCTCTATGCTCTCACGAATGTACTTCTTCCTGGCCTGTACCATGGGCTGGCACTTAGCCGCACCCGCTTGGGTGCGCTAAAATCCGCCGACATCACCATGAGGACCGCCGTAAGGAGATGGTTCCGCCTCCCGGCGGACACTCCCCTGGGCTACTTCCATGCTCCTGTTGCCCAGGGGGGCCTCGTCATTCCATCGTGCCGTTGGATGGGGCCAAACCTTCGTCGGTCCCGTCTCCTGGCGTTGAAGAAGATCGGGCCAGCCTTCGACGGTGCAGGCCTGGATGAGGTGCAGCGTGAGATCGAGGTACTGGAGCGGCATCTTATGTCGGAGGGACATCTCCTCAAATCGTCAACGCAGGTTGGAGAAATGTGGGCAGCACGCCTACACGTTGCCGTCGACGGCGCAGCGCTGTCATCTTCCGCCGCCGTCAAAGGGCAACATCAGTGGGTCGCCGACACCAGTCGTCTTCTATCTGGGCGTAACTACATCGATGCTCTCCACGCCCGCATCAACGCATTCCCGACGAGGGCACGGCCTAGCCGGGGGCGGGAAGCAGACACCAGATGCCGCGCGGGCTGCCAGGCCGTTGAGACCGCCAACCACGTATTACAGGCTTGTTTCAGAACGCACGGGTCCCGAGTGAAGCGTCATGACGCAATTGTGCGCTATGTCGCTCGTGGACTCGCGCAGAGGGGCTTCAATGTTTCTGTGAAGCCCCACCTCCGTACACCTGAGGGGATAAGCAAGCCTGACGTGGTGGCGGTCAAAGACGGCACCGCCCGAGTGATTGACGCCCAGGTAGTCGGAGACCATCTCCGGCTCGACTGGTGTCACTCCCAGAAGGCGGCCTACTACGACACGCCATCCATCCGGCGTGCCATCTCCAATCTGCACCGTGACGTCGAGGAGGTGACTGCGTCCACCGCGACATTGAACTGGAGGGGCGTATGGTCTCTAGCGTCGGCGAAGGATCTCTGCGCATTAGGATTTCAACCCCGTGAACTGGCGGTACTCAGCACGAGAGTACTGCAGAGCTGCTACACAAGTTACCGTATTTACGAGCGAATGACGACCGCAAGGCCGATGCCACGAGCCGGCGTCGGATAGACTGCTGGATATTTTCTTCGCCTTGACTTCTGGGGCCTATCCACAGGAGGAATAACCGTCTTTGTTCTTTGTTCTTTCTCTCTTTATCTGTCTATCTGTCTATTTGTGTTTTCTTCCTTTTCCTAAATACATTATATTTGTTGTTCTTATTCGCCCTGTAAGTCCCCACCTCGGTGGCGGACATTGGCGTACTAATGTGATCGATTGTACAATATATTGTATTTATACTTGTGTTATTCTACGGAATAAAGACGGCTTGTCATAGCCAAATGCCTCGTCATCTAATTAGTGACGCGCATGAATGGATTAACGAGATTCCCGCTGTCCCTATCTACTTCGGTCTGCGTAGCGCCACCTGGGGGAGGTGTGTTGCGTCCCGAAACTGGGTTAAAACCGCCAGGAGACCCTCTGATTCCCCGAAGTCAACGAACGCGTCGGGGCTCAGAGGAACCTGAGTGGGGCAGGGACCGTAATGTCCAATCTCGTGGCCTTGTCGTGGCTCTCTGGCTCAGTACCCCCCTTGGATGAGGAGAAATTGACACGGGATGGGCCGTCCATGCATGACGTTAAAAGGCTAGCCCTTAACTGGGTGCAATCCTCACGGTCTGCACTGGCCCACCGTGAACTAGCAAAAGCGGTGGGTGAGACATGGTTGGTCATGATCCCCCGGTACGTGTGGAGACCCCCCTGGGGAACGTAACTCTGGCTTGAGTGCCGCACTGTCTCGATGATGTAAAACTCCACGCATAAGACCCAGTCATGTCCATCTTCATCACATCATCATCACCATTAACATCACTGGGCTGTGGATTTGTGAGGGTTGTCGTGTGTCAAGGCAGGATGTAAAACTCCCGTCGAGGCAAGACGTAAAGTGCCCCCAACCCAAGCGAAAGCAAAGGGTGCATGGCGCAGGGGGAGCTGCGTAACGAGAGACGTAACACCTGTCTCTTCTGAGTTGAGCCCGGCGGCTGGGCGAAGGTATGAGGGTAAGTCCAACGACGATCCCGGAACCCTGCAGTCTGGCTGCTGCAGTTCCTCACGTCCTGGACGACATTAAATATCCCCCAACCCAAAGCGAAAGCAAAGGGTGCGTGGCGCAGGGGAAGCTGCGCTAAAGGGACACAACATCTGTCCCTAAGTACGGGGCACAACAACATCTGTGCCCCGTTTTCCCATGGTTGCATTCGCTGGAGAGGGATCGCGGTCTGAGTCGGCAAAGGCTCATCGCCGTGCAAGGGAAGACCCAAGCATGATCCGCCAAACCAGGGTGTGGTGACATGTCCCTGGCTAGGTTAGATGGGGCCAGACCCCCGAAAGTGTGGGGGACCGACCCAGCACCTGGGTAGGACTGGGTCCAATGCCTTAGAGTGGAAACTCGGCCTAGTAGGGGGCGAAGGCCGAGTGGTGAATCCGCCTCTCCGGAATGCGGTGGGCATTTGCTGGGGAGGGACAGGAGAAATCTTCAGTGGTGCGATTGTGGAAGGGGACTAGTGCGTTGGAAACGGCGCGCTAAACCCAAGCAGCTCATAAAGCTCTTGGTCAAGGGGCGGGACTGGTGAGCGAGCTGCAAGAAGCCCCCCCCCCCCATGCCAGAGATGCCGGTCCAGGGAAAGAGACGGGCTTCCAATCTTTGGTCTCTCTCAGGAAATCGTGGCGGAAAATACAGAGACGGAGACTTCCGAGCGAATCGACTCGAACGATGAAATGGAGATTAAAAGCACAGCCGAAAGGCTACAGGAGATAAATGCGCTACTGGTAATGGACAAAGGGAAGATGTCGAATGATAGAATTAATGAAATAAAAGACAAGCTGGCTATGTGGGCAATTGCCCAAAGCCAGCTTGAAGGAAGGATAAAAGAACTGGAAAGACAGAATAGACAGCAGATGACAGACAAGACGAAAACATATGCCTAAGTGGCAGGAGGAGTACTACAAAAACCACAAATGAACATGAAAGAAAATATAGAAACAATGACGGCAACAGGGAGTAACGCTGTTCCTAAAGCCCAGAGAAGGACAGAACGTGAAACAAGTGAAAGAAGTATTCACAAGAGTAGTAAAACCGGTAACTGCAGAAATAAAGATAAATAAAGTGATAGTAGCTAAAAACGCGGTAATAGTTGAGACTCCCACAGAGCAGGATAGGAACACAATACTTGGGCATAAAGACCTACAAAGATCAGTAATCTGCAAAAGAGTGAAGAAAAGATGGCCATTAATGACCATATTTGACATATCCAATCGATTAACACCAGATGAACTCATAGAGCGCATATATGCTCAAAACTTTGAAGAAAAGATGACCTTTGAAGAATTCAAGAATGAATTCAAGCTAAAATTCAAAATGGGAAGAAAAGAAAAAGATACAGGGCATCAAGTGGTTGAAGTTTCCCCAATCTTAAGAAAGGAACTACTGCAAGTAGGGAAAATATATGTTGAATATAGCTCAGTGGCAGTCAAAGACTACTGTGTGGTACCCAGATGCCGTAAATGCATGGATCTGGGACACGTACAAAAGTTCTGTACCTCGAAAGATCAAACCTGTGGTCATTGTGGAGTAGATAACCATAATAAAAAAGAGTGCCTAGAAAAGAACAGGCCACAAACGTGCATACCCTGTCAAAGAAGGGGGAAAAAGAGATGCCGAGCACCAAACACAAAGGAATGCCCCACATATCAGCTCTTGCTGGGTAGGTTGATACAAAGAACTGACTATGGAGATTAACCCCCAAGAGGCAAAAAGGAAAAAGCATAAATCTCCGAGTAAGCAGCTAAGGGAAACACTTAGGGGTATGAAAATTAGGGAAGCATTAGAAGCAAGAAAGCAAGAGGAACAAGGGGATAAAGGAAACCAAGAAGAGAAACAGGGTAAACACAAAGTAAACAAAGACGTACAGGGGGACAATAAAAACAAACAACATACAACACAATGCACAGCGCAAAACTGTATCGCAAAGGTACCTACAAAAAGACTTGTATCCTGTATGTCGTCTTCTTGTAGTTCTACATGTATAACACAAAAAATTATGAAGGATGCACAAGTACAGACAACAAACATGACAGATGCACAAGTCCAGACGGAAGGGCGACCTCGGTAGCCCATTTTTTATGACAAAAAATTGCCGATGGAGGGCATAGATGGGCGGCCGGGGCCGTCCAAAGCACAACAAAGAACATATACACAAAAACAGACAGAAGGGCGACTTCGGTCGCCCTATTTTTATGAAAAACAAATGCCGATGGAGGGCACAATTGGGCGGCCGGGGGCGTCCACAACACCAAAGAGTAAACAAACACAGTATCAAGACACAAAAGAAACAACAAGATGCAATACAGAAAGTAAAGAAGGACGACCTCGGCCGTCCGTTTTTTATGACAAAGAAGTGCCGATGAAGGGTGCAGACGGACGGCCGAGCTCGCCAAAAGAGAAAGATAAAGATCAAGTACTAAATAGCAATAAAAATGAAGATGCAAGGGGACAATTGGGCGCGACCACCGCGTACCAGGCAGTGGACCCAAAAGACTCATACCACATATGTGAAAATGTTCTTCAATTGGCGAGATTAGAAGAACCAGGTATGCTAACCATTGCATTAAGACAACTAGTGAGAGTGGGGCACAAAAACGGCTCGAAGATCACTTACCCAGCTCTGGCGGATGTCGACTGCATCCAGCTGGCTGCAGCGGGAATTCCCACGGGACATGAACAGCTGTTAAAGGTAGTTAAGCAAGTTTACAAAAGAAGAGGCCAAACATTTAATATGGAAAGTTTATACATCCAAATGGTGACAACATACGGCCGAATTGCCTTTGATCCGAACAAGACATGGCCAGAAGACCACTTCAGAACATATCATCCGTAATGGATTTAAAAGTATTCCAAATAAACACAATGAGAAGTGTGCAGATCAATTACGAACTGCGAAAAATAGCAGAAGAACATAGAGGCGACATAATATGCATGCAGGAACCATACTCCCGGGAGGGTAAAAATGAACACATTGTAACAGTTGAAGTGCAAGCTGCAAATGCTAAATGGTATCTAGTATCCATATACTGTCAATACAGAGAACCTATAACAATGTATTTAGATCAGCTAAAGGTGATTTGTGGAGCACTACAGGACAAACAAGTAGTAATAGCTATGGATGCCAATGCAAAGTCATTCCTGTGGCACAGTGGAGAGCAAGACGAGAAAGGTCAGGAGTTAGAGGACACTATAAGCGAATTAAATCTAGATGTAATAAAAACACTTAGTGAAATACCGACGTACTCCAGTAGAGCAGGCGCAAGAACAAACATTGATGTAACCCTGGCTAACAATAGTGCAAACAACAAAATTGATGAATGGGAAATACTGGAGAATGCAACCTCCAGTGACCATAATGTTGGTTGGTTGGTTGGTGGGGGTTAAAGGGACCAGACTACTTAGGTCATCGGTCCCTTGTTCCACGACCATAAGAAGACACGAAGAAAAGTCCAACAAGCAATAAAAACATAACGGAGACGACAAGGGACGACACAGTACAAGAAAGACATAGACGAAGACCAGAGAAAAGAGATTAAAAGACACACAGAGTGCGACGATCATTGGCCGACCATGAAAATAAAACTGGAAAGGCTAACAACCAAGGGACACATTAAAACACCACAAACTAAAACCCCAGGCCAAAAGCCACAGTCGACACTAAAAAAAATAAAAAGGGACTCTCATATTGAATGATAAAAACCCCCTGCTCGAATAAAACGGAGAACTAAGTCAGCCATAGTAGAGTCATCGGTTAAAAGAGCAGGGAGTGTATCAGGCAGCGCGAACGTCTGCCTGAGGGCAGTTAAAAATGGGCAGTCTAGTAAGACGTGTACCACGGTCAGGGCCAATCCGCAGCGACAGAGAGGCGGGTCGTCACGGCACAAGAGATACGCGTGCGTGAGCCGGGTATGTCCTATGCGGAGCCGGCAGAGGACGACAGCGTCCTTGCGAGACCCCCGCATGGAGGAGCGCCACACACTGGTTGTCTCCTTGACTGCCCGAAGTTTGTTGGGAGAGGGCAGGGTGCGCCACTCATCACGCCAAGCAGCAAGGACCTTCTGCCGCAATACGGATCGGACGTCACTCTCTAAAAGACCGATTTCCATGGCCGGGGAACTGACCGCCTGTTTCGCCAGTTCGTCAACCCGCTCGTTACCCGGGATGCCGACGTGACCCGGGGACCAAACAAAGGTGACAGAGCGGCCGCAACGGACGAGAGTATGGAGGGACTCCTGGATGGCCATCACCAGACGGGAACGAGGGAAACACTGGTCCAGAGCTCGTAAACCGCTCAGGGAGTCACTACAGATGACAAAGGACTCACCTGAGCGGGAGCGGAGAAACTCTAGGGCACGATAGATGGCAACCAACTCGGCAGTGTATACACTGGAGCCAGCTGCCAATGACCGTTGCTCACAATAATCCCGTAGAGTGAGAGCGTAACCAGTGTGGCCAGAGACCACCGAACCGTCGGTGTAGGCCACCGCCGCGTTCGGAAACTCTGCCAGGATGGAAAGAAAGCGGCGGCGGAGGGCCTCCGGAGGCACTGAGACCTTCGGACCCTGTGCCAAGTCGAGCCGAAGGCACGGTCGGGGCACACTCCACGGGGGCAGACGGAGATTGGCCCGGAAAACAGGTGGCAGAGGAAAAAAGTCAAGGCCACGGAGAAGGTCCCGGAGGCGAACCGCAATGGGACACCCTGACCGGGGCCGCCTGTCCGGAACATGGACGATCGAGCGCGGGAACAGGAGACGGTAGTTTGGATGCCCTGGCATGCTATAAACGTGCGCGGCATAGGCGGCCAGAAGGCGGTCACGCCGGAACCGTAATGGAGGGACACCAGCCTCCACGAGTATGCTGTCGACGGGGCTTGTCCGGAACGCTCCCGTGGCGAGGCGGATCCCGCAGTGGTGTATGGGATCCAGCAATCGCAATGCCGAAGGCGAGGCAGAACCGTACGCCACACACCCATAATCAAGGCGGGACTGGATCAGCGCTTGATATAGGTGGAGGAGGGTGGACCGGTCGGCACCCCACCTGGTGTGGCTTAAGCAACGGAGAGCGTTTAAGTGCCGCCAGCATGTTTGCTTCAGCTGCCTAATATGGGGCAGCCAAGTCAACCGGGTATCGAACACCAGTCCCAAGAACCGATGCGTCGCGACCACAGCAAGAGGTTCACCGTCAAGGTAAAGGCGCGGCTCAGGGTGAACCGTGCGACGCTGGCAGAAATGCATAACGCAGGTCTTCGCGGCCGAAAACTGGAAGCCGTGCGCTACAGCCCATGACTGCGCCTTGCGGATGGCACCTTGCAGCTGCCGTTCAGCAGCGGCGATGCCACTGGAGCTGTAATATAGGCAGAAGTCGTCCGCATATAAAGAAGCCGCGACGGACGACCCCACCGCCTCAACGAGCCCATTGATGGCAATTAAAAACAGGGACACACTGAGGACAGACCACTGTGGGACCCCGTTCTCCTGGACCCGGGAGGAACTATGCGACGCAGCTACTTGCACGCGGAAGGAACGATACGAAAGAAAATTCTGAATAAAAATCGGGAGCGGGCCC
Source organism: Schistocerca gregaria (assembly GCF_023897955.1). Lineage (NCBI taxonomy): Eukaryota > Metazoa > Arthropoda > Insecta > Orthoptera > Acrididae > Schistocerca > Schistocerca gregaria. The sequence goes on along the minus strand of NW_026061892.1, from coordinate 734,159 downwards.
CTAAGGCCCCACCCATGAAGTGTGGCCAGGATGTGATGGCGCCAAGTCGTATCGTATGCCTTCCGCATGTCGAAGAAGACGGCAACCAGATGTTGGCGGCGCGCAAAGGCTGTACGGATGGCAGACTCCAGGGAGACCAGATTATCGACGGCAGAGCAGACTTTACAGAACACACCCTGAGACGGAGCCAGAAGGCCCCGAGACTCGAGGAGCCAACTCAACCTCCGGCTCACCATACGTTCCAGCAACTTGCAAGGAACGTTGGTGAGGCTTATGGGGCGATAGCTGTCCACCTCCAGCGGGTTCTTGCCAGGTTTCAATACGGGGAGGACTATGCTTTCCCGCCATTGAGATGGGAAAACACCCTCGACCCAGACGCGATTGAAAAGATCTAGGAGGCGTCGCTGGCAAGGCACTGAGAGGTGTTTCAGCATCTGGCTGTGAATGCGGTCTGGTCCAGGAGCCGTATCAGGGCAAGCAGAAAGTGCGCTCTGGAATTCCCATTCGCTGAAAGGGGCATTGTACGACTCCGCGTGGCGCGTGTGAAAGGAAAGCCTCCGACTTTCCAACCGCTCTTTCCGGGAGCGGAAGGCCAACGGGTAGTTCGTTGACGCGGAACACTGAGCAAAATGCTCGGCTAACCGGTCCGCAATCGTGTCAGAGTCGGTGCACACTGCTCCATTCAGCGAAAGCCCAGGGACAGAGACAGGTGGCCGATAGCCTTGGAGTCGCCGAATCTTGGCCCAAACCTGCGATGCAGAGGTACGGACGCCAATGGTGGAAACATAACGTTCCCAGCACTCCTGCTTCCGTTGGCGAATAAGGCGTCGGGCTCGGGCGCGGAACTGTTTAAAAGCAATGAGGGTCTCCAACGACGGGTGCCGCTTATGGCGCTGAAGAGCCCGCCGGCGATCTCGAATCGCCTCTGCGATCTCGGGCGACCACCACGGCACAGTCCTCCGCCGAGGTGACCCGGATGTACAGGGAATCGCAGATGCCGCCGCAGAAACGATGCTGATGGTGACCGACTGAACCACCGCATCAATCGGATCAGTGGAAGGAGGTGCGATCACTGCGACAGATGTAAATAAGTCCCAATCAGCCTTATTCAGAGCCCATCTGCAGGGGCGTTCAGAAGAGTGACGCTGTGGCAGTGACAGAAAGATGGGGAAATGGTCACTACCACATAAGTCGTCATGGACCCTCCAGTGGATGGATGATGAAAGTCCGGGGCTGCAAATAGAAAGGTCAATGGCCGAAAACGAGCCATGGACTGCACTAAAGTGGGTCGCCTCTCCCGTGTTTAAAAGGCAGAGGTCAAGCTGTGACAGAAGAGTCTCGACATCTCTGCCCCGGCCAGTAATCGCGGCGCTACCGCACAAGGGGTTATGGGCGTTAAAGTCGCCAACAACACAAAGGGAGGCGGCAGTTGTCCTATCAATGCAGCCAACACATGACGAGACACATCACCATCCGGCGGAAGGTACAAACTGCAGACAGTAATAGGCTGAGGCGTCCACATCCTTACAGCGACAGTCTCTAAGGGTGTATGAAGAGGCACACACTCGCTGTAGATAGAGTTAAGGACGTAGACGCAGACTCCACCAGACACCCTCTCATAAGCTGCCCGGTTCTTATAATAACCCCGATACCCTCGTAGGGCAGGGGTCCGCATTGCCGGAAACCACGTTTCCTGGAGGGCAATGCAGAAGAAAGGGTGACTGCTGACGAGTTGGCGGAGCTCAGCAAGGAGGTGGAAAAAACCGCTGCAGTTCCACTGGAGAATCACATTGTCCATGGGCGAAATAGGCGTGAAGGGACCGAGGAGGCAGATCACGTCACTGGGTCACCTGCTGTCACCGATCGAGGACCAGAACAATCGGCGTCCTTGGCGTCTGAGGGTATGGCGAGATCCAGGTCCTCAGCGGACGCCATGATCTCCACCTCATCCTCAGATGCAGAGCCTGTATGGAGCGGTGGGGCGGATGCCACCGCGCGTTCCTTGGCCTTAGAGGCCTTCTTCTTCTTCGTCTTCTCTCTCTGCTCCTTGGGCTTTACTGGCTGGGAGGGCTCCACCGAGTCAGTCTCCGGGACGGAGGAGGAGCGGGAAGCCCTGCGACCAGCCGCTGGCCTGCTTTTCAGCCATTGGCTGACGTCACCCTTCCCAGAGGTGGAAACCTGGGAAGGGAGGGACCCGAGGGATCCCTTGCGAGAGAGAGTCGCCGAAGAAGTCGGACGCTTCTCCGGCTTAGAGTTGGGGACTTGTGTCCCCGATGGTTGGGGGGTCGTTGCTCCTGAGGTAGGTGGTGCAGGAGCAACAGATGGGGAAGTGCCCCCCACCATCAAGGGGGCAGGTGTAGTATTCCGGCTCAGAGTGTTCAGTGGAATCGGTGCAGCAGATGACAAAACTACTGTTTTGGCAGCGGTGGCATAGGAGCTGGTCAGAGCCACAGGATGTAGCCTCTCGTATTTCCGCTTAGCCTCAGTATAGGTCATGCGGTCCAGGGTCTTATATTCCATGATCCTTCGTTCTTTCAGTAGAACCTTGCAGTCTGGCGAGCAAGGGGAATGGTGTTCGCCACAGTTCACACAGATGGGAGGCGGCGCACATGCAGTATTAGGATGTGGAGGGCGTCCACAATCTCTGCATGTCATGCTGGAAGTACACCGAGATGACATGTGGCCGAACTTCCAGCATTTGAAACACCTCATCGGGGGAGGGATATAGGGCTTCACATCACATCGGTAGACCATCACCTTGACCTTTTCGGGTAGGACGTCACCCTCGAAGGCCAAGATGAAGGCACCGGTGGCTACCTGATTATCCCTCGGACCCCGATGGACGCGCCGGACGAAGTGAACACCCCGCCGTCCTAAATTGGCGCGTAGCTCGTCGTCTGACTGCAAGAGTAGGTCCCTATGGAATATAATGCCCTGGACCATGTTGAGACTCTTATGGGGTGTGATCGTGACGGAAACATCCCCCAACTTGTCACAAGCGAGTAACCGCCGTGACTGTGCAGAGGATGCCGTTTTGATCAATACCGCCCCAGAGCGCATTTTGGACAAGCCCTCCACCTCCCCAAACTTGTCCTCCAAGTGCTCGACAAAAAACTGAGGCTTGGTCGCCATAAACGATTCCCCATCGACTCGTTTACAGACTAAATAGCGAGGTGAATAAGGTTCGCTGCCAACCGTAGCCTTTCGTTCCTCCCATGGTGTGGCCAGGGAGGGGAACGATTGTGGATCATATGCCTGAGCGTTATATTGAGGCCGAGAACGCTTAGAGACTGCTGGCGGCTGGCCGCCAGCAAGAGATGATGTACCACGCTTCATCGCGGGTCATCCGCCCTGATGCCACCTACTCCGACCAAGGGCCCTCCCCACGGGCGCCACCCAGCCTCAGCAACGACCACCTGGCGGGATGGCCATTGCCGGGAGTCCCGATGCCCCAAGGAGACAGGCATCTACTCCTTGGCATACGCGGGGAGTTAACGGCGCAGGCATCAGTAGAGCGATCCCTGTGTTGTCAGGGGGCTACAACCGACAGGGTACATGGCGGCCCCACCACAACGGACTGGCTACCGTGCTGGATTTCAGGTGAAATGTAGTCCATGATCGTCATTGGCGCATAAAGCGACACAGCAGAGCAGACTGCAAAAAACCGCACCCAAGAACAAAGCCATGCCCTAGAGATGGTGAGTGGGCGGGACAGCTATGCGATGACGACCAACCAAGCTAGAGATGGTAATGAGCGATGGACACATTGCTCCTTGTAAGGCGCCCTTCCCCAATCAGCTCGCTCTTCGGAAGAATTTAGAAGATGGAGGTCAAACCCGGTAGGGGACCATCACATAAGGCCGAAACGTTTGAGACTCCTTTTAGTCGCCTCTTACGACAGGCAGGAATACCGTGGGCCTATTCTTACCCCCGAACCCACAGGGGGGTACGGTGAAGTACAATACCCCCACACTATGGATGTGAAATAAAATATAATAACACATGATGCTTCGTAAGAAAATAGACTTGGGATAGGGTGTGTCGTTGGCAAGACCCCGGGGCGGTTAGTGTGGGTGGTGATAAGTCGTTAGGGGAGCCTATAGCGAGAGAGGGTGAGGGTACGGCCATCTATGGGAATGTGCGTGAACTGCGCGAGCCAGACTGCCAAAACACGGCATCGCCATCTATGAAGATAGGACGGAAGCACGTGCAATGCCAACAGTACGTCCACCATGTCGAGCGCACCGCAAAAAAAAAAAAGCGCCATCTGTAGGTGCCCCGCAACATGACGTGGTACAACGACGGTACCGCCATCTGAGGGAGGCCACGCGGACTAAGCCATGTATGGGGCCCACAGTGGTCATTTGCCGACCCCACCCACATAGAACCTGCACCCCCCCTCCAGCACAGGAGCCGCAACTCGGGTGCGTACGCCGCACCAAGTACTCCACCCGCGACCGTACGTGCCCCGCCGAAATCGCAACTCCGGCAGATTAACGGCGGACTTTTCTCGCAGTCGTAAGTTGCAATCCACCCCTATATCTTGCGTTTCATGAAGAGTTATATCAAATATGCCAAATTCCCACTGTCCCTCCCCTGTCTGCGGAGAAGACTGTGTATATCTTGCTGCTTTGGAACTCGTGAGGGGAAAGAGCAGGAATGCTCCGTGACCCCGACACGACTCCGGAGACCAGCAGCAATGATTCAGATGACGACTCATGGGCTGACGATGACTAAGTAGCGACAGACTCTAGGCCAAGAACCCGGAAAACTCCGGGCTCGACGATGGGCAAGGCCTGGCTAGCCCGAGCCGAGTGCTGTTGACCCTGCTATCCGCAGGAGAAACGTGCGCCGGCTGATTGCCCATTGTAAGCGGATGCTACGGCGGCACCACCTCCACGCGGTTGCCCGTGGGCACTGGACGGCAGGTCGTGAGACCTGAAGCCCGGTGGCAAAGAGTGCTCCTCTGTGGATATAGAGGGTCCGTTCCCCCGCACAATGGTGACGGTGTGGGGGTAGTTTTCCCAAGACCGCTTCCTGCGGTCGCAACGCTGGGGTAGAGTCGATACTCGCCGTGTGGTGGAAGGTAAACATTATGCGGTACACCAGTACTTTCCTAATAGTTCGGTCGTCTCACGGCAGTGCTTAGTAAATGATGCAAGGCTGGGCACACAACATGGCCGCTGTTGGTTTTTACTTTGTGTTTCTTTCTCATATAAAACGGGAATTCTGCGGAAACATCCTTTCCGTAGTGTCTGCGGAAGTGATTTCCTGTTTGTGACATTGTATTCCTTTCTCACGAGTGTTTTTAGTGTGATTTTGTGCTGGGAAGTGCTTCAATGCAAGTTTATTACATTCACGTTGTATATAAGAGGTTAGAATTGGCATAATTTAAATTGTGGAAGTCGTGAACTTCCCCTTTGTTACGGAGCATCATTTCAAGTTCCAAAGTGTTGGTTGACGCGAGGAAACCACCTTGCGTGTGTTGGTTTTCATGTAGTTTTTGCAAAAGTGGTTTAGTTCGATCTGTGTACCACTAAAGTACCACGGAAATAGTTCGATCTGTGTACCACGGAAATAGTTCGATCTGTGTACCACGAACAAAGTTCGGTCTAAGTACCACGGAGGTAGTTCGTTTCGTGTACCACGTCTTGTGTATTAAGACTGATTAAGACTGTCGTTATCCTTCGACTTCACCAGAAGAGTGGCGGCCACAAGGAGAACTGGAGCGAAATGTAGCAACCAAGATTCCTCACCACTTGCAGTAAAGGGAACGAGACCAAAGGCAGCAGGTAAGAGCTCGCCAGCGCCTTCGCAAATTTCGGAAATGGAAGATGTACCACCGATATCTGCATCTGAGAAATTAGCTGTAATAGATTCAATCATTACAAAAATATCCAATGAACTGAAAGGGAAACATGTTGGTCAAGGAATCATAGGAATTATAAGAAATGAGATATTTCCTCTTGCCTTGCATCAAGCTAATCTTGAGGGACAAATAACCGTGCTCAAAAGGGAAAACACGAGACTACAACTGCAGGTAGATACGCTAAACGGGCTGCAAGCCGCCAGTAATGTCGAATCACTTGAGGCCTTAAGACATGCACGACTGGAAGGACAAATAGATATTTTGAAGGAAGAGAATGACAGATTAAGACAAGAGTTGACAGTTGCAAATGCGCCAGACGCAAAGCAGCGTATTGAAGATTTACAAAGGGAAATCGAAAAACTCAAGGGTGAAAATGACAAGCTAAGAAGTGCAGAAAACAGATCAATCCTTCCTTCCTATGCAGCAGTGGTTGGAGCTAAAAAGGCAAGTACAAGAATAAAGATTGACCAAGTCAAAGAGAAGCAGGAGACCACTTTGTTTATTAGATCAGCAACTAAACAAGACACGAAGGAGGTGAGGAACATATTAACAAGCAATATCAATCCTCGTGTAGACAAACTTAAAATTAAGTCAATCAGAACTACTCCCAATGTGGTCATTGTGGAAACTGAAACCAAGGAATATTGCAAGAAATTAATTGAGAAAACATCAACAATAAAAGACATAATGTGTGGAGGCCCAAAGAAGAGGAGACCTTTGCTTGCAGTATATGCAGTACCAACAAGTGTTTCTGATGCGGACTTCTTGGATGAGCTGTATGCTCTGAATCTAAGCGACAACCTAACAGAGCAGGAATTTGCTGATGAAGTGAAAATTCGCTTTAAAACTGGACCAAAGGGAAGTGGCACAGTAACAATATAATTGAAGTTAGCCCTAGAGTGCGAAACTTATTACTGAGACAAGAAAGAGTCTACATCAGTTTTCACGCTCTCAAAACAGCTGACTACAACAATGTTGTCAAATGTTTTAAATGCTGTGATTTAGGGCACTCTACTAAATTTTCTACAGAAAGCCAACCTGTTTGTATTTACTGTGGTGTGAAGGGGCACAGAAAAGCTGAGTGTTCTGAGACAGAGAGAAAGGTGTGTGTGTTTGAGGTTTACGGGCGCTAAACAGCGTGGTCATCAGCGCCCAAGCGCATAGAAACAGGAACACAGGCGGTGAAGGGACGAAGACGGACGCCGAACAAGGAGAACGGCTAAAAGACACAGGCCTGACGCAGTTCCAAATGCGCACATACAGAGGCAAAACAAGAGAAGAAGAAACACACTAAAAAAGGAAAGGAAACACAAGGAAAAGAGAACAGATACCGAAGTGAAACAAGGAGGTAATCGTGACTGGCGGACCTCTTACCTAAAAACTGGGTGAGCCAGTCACCCAGCAGCACATTAAAACCTTCTCCCTAAAATCCGAGGCAACAGATTGGACAGGACACAAAACCGTAAAACCTTAACCACAGTCGCTGCGTCGTCTTGCAAAATAGAGGGCAAATCCGGTGGCAAGGAAACCACCGCCCTCTGGTCAGAGAATAAAAGACAGTCAAGTAAAATGTGGCGGACAGTAATCTGGACGCCACAAGCACTGCAGATTGGGGGGTCCTCCCGCCGGAGTAAAAAACCATGCGTGAAGTGACTGAGTCCAATGCGGAGGCGAGTGAGGAGAACCTCATACCGCCTGTATGACTGGTAGGACGTACGCCATGGTCGCGTAGTGGCCTTTACCAGACGCAGCTTATTGTCAGAAACTGCCAACCACTCCTCTTCCCATTGATGCATAACACGAAAACGCAAAAGGGAGGTTACAGCATGGAGGGGGACGGCACAGTCAACAACGTGAGGGAGGGAACATGCATCTTTGGCAGCCACATCCGCCAGTTCGTTTCCCCTAATACCCACGTGCCCCGGCACCCAGCAGAAAGAAACCTCCTTCCCCTGCCGTTGCAGGTGGAGTAGGGCATCATGGATGTTCTGGACGACCGTATCCGCTGGGTACAAGTGTTGAATGGTCTGAAGGGCACTCAGGGAGTCACAACAGATGAGGAACTTAATACTGGGAACACATCTCATCTGCTCCAATGCCCGCAATATTGCAAACAATTCGGCATCGAGGATGGTAAACACCGCAGGAAGCCGTAACTTGACGACTCGATCAGGGAAAACAACAGCACAACCAACAGTGTCCCTCTGTTTAGAGCCATCTGTGAATACAGGTACATGGTCCGGATGCTGGTTTAAAATATCGTAAAATAAGGAGGTAAAAACAAACGCCGGAGTGCAGTTCCTCCGGTTCTCCGACAAGTCTAAAAGGATGCTGGGCCTCTGGAGCAACCAGGGAGGCAGGCGAGTAAAACCTTGTCGTTGGGGGGCCACACGCTCCACACCAAGGGACTCAAGCAAATGCTTGGCACGAATCCCAAATGGTTTTGTTGCCCTGGGACGACTGGAAAAGAGACGTTCCATAGGCGGCCGGGCAACGGTAGGGTACGCAGGGGAGGTAGGACAGGCAAGGAAATGACACACCCGTCGCACCATGAGGAGTTTCCGCTGGATGGCGAGCGGCGGTTCCCCTGCCTCAGCACACAGGCTGGGGATGGGACTGGTACGGAAGGCACCAGTGGCCAGCCTGATGCCCTCATGGAGTACTGCGTCAAGGATCTTCAGATACGAAGGCCTTGCTGACCCATACACGGTGCAAGCATAGTCAAGACGCGATCGGACGAAAGCCCTATAAAACTGCAGCAGACGCGCCCGATCTGCTCCCCAGGACCGATGGCTCAGACACTTCAAAATATTCAGTGCCTTCAGGGCCCGCACCTTGAGGTCTTTAAGGTGAGGCAACCACGACAACTTGGAATCAAAAGTGAGGCCCAGGAACCTCACAGTGTCTCTAAAAGGAAGAACGGTGTCCCTCAGACTCAATTCAGGGGAGGTAAAAAGACGCCGAGAACGATTAAAATGAACACACACAGATTTCTCTGCAGAAAAGGTAAAACCCGTCTTTGCAGTCCATGCCTCTAAGCGCTTTATCGTAAGCTGTAACTGCCGACTAGCACTGACAAGACTGGAGGAAGAACAGAAAACAGCAAAATCGTCCACAAACAAGGAGCATTGGGCAGGACTCCGGATAGTGGACGTGATACTGTTAATAGCAACGGCAAAGAGGGTGACACTTAAAACGCTGCCCTGAGGAACACCATTCTCCTGCACGTACAAATCCGATAGCACATTACCAACCCGATACCGAAAGAGGCGGTGAGAAAGAAAGGACCGAATGAAGATGGGGAGACGGCCACGAAAGCCCCACTCATGGAGTTGATTGAGGATAAGGCGGCGCCAAGTAGTGTCATACGCCTTATTAATGTCAAAGAAGACCCCTAGACAATGCTGGTTACGTAGAAAGGCCTGCTGGATGGCGGCCTCAAGCAGGGTCAAGTTGTCTATAGTGGAACGACATCTCCGAAAGCCACACTGAGAGGGGCTAAGGAGCTGCCTGGTCTCCAGCAGCCAAACCAGGCGGCGGTTGACCATGCGTTCCAACGTCTTCCCAACACAGCTCGTCAAGGCAATACTCCGATAACTACTGGGATGCGTTCGGTCCTTCCCTGGTTTGAGGAGGGGAATCAAAATTGCCTCCCTCCACGAGTCAGGGTACGTGCCAGATAACCATATCATATTGAAACAGTTCAGGAGAACTTCCTTGGATGGCAGCGACAGGTGCCGCAGCATGCTGTACTGGATTTGATCATGACCAGGCGCAGTATCATGAGCCACAGACAGCGCAGAATCCAGTTCCCACATTGTGAAGGGGCAGTTATAGGGTTCAGAATTTGGAGACCGGAAGTCCAAGTGACCCCTTTCGACTGCAGTGCGGTAGCGGCAGAAATCTGGATCACAGTTAATAGTGGCGGTAGATTCCGCAAAATGCATGGCCAGTGTCTGGGCAATGTCTCTCGGCGCCGTGAGGAGACATCCCTGATGCAGCAATGCCGTGACAGGTAGCTGACTGAGTTTCCCGGAAATCCTCCTGATGGCTTCCCATACTTTCGTAGAACTAGTGGAGCGAGAGATGGAATTCAAGAACGATTGCCATGACCGTCGTTTGCTCTCTTTAATCACTCGCCGCGCTCTGGCCCTTGCCACCCGAAAGGCCGCAAGATTGTCAGCTGAGGGACGGCACTTGAAGCGGCGCAGTGCTGCACGGCGGGCGCAGATGGCTGAGTGGCACTCAGTGGTCCACCAAGGGACAGGACGCCTCTTGGGATGACCGGATGACCGTGGGATTGACAATTCAGCAGCATGAGAGATCACGGCTGCAACATGGTCTACCCATTCGTGGATGCTGGCACGGTGTTCCAAAACAGCCAGTTGGCTGAAAAGTGTCCAGTCAGCTCTGCAAAGGTGCCACCGGGGCGGCACTGGTAATGCCACAGCCTCATCCAGGAGGCGAATCCAGAGGGGGAAGTGGTCACTAGAATGGAGGTCAGCTGCAGCCTCCCACAGAGCAGAATCCGCGAGTGCTGGAGAGCAAAAGGAAAGGTCAATAGCCGATGACGATCCGGAAGCAGTACAGAAATGAGTGGGAGCACCAGAGTTGAGGAGGCACAGTTCTTCAGACATCATGACGCTTTCCAGAATGCGACCCCTGGGGCAAGTAGTCGGAGAGCCCATAAGACATTATGAGCGTTGAAGTCCCCCAGAAGAAGAAATGGGCGAGGGAGTTGGCTAATAAGGTCCGTGAGAGCCTCAGTGTCAATCGCATCCGGAGGTGGTAAATAAACAGAACAGACTGTGAGCCTCCGACCCACAAGAATGTCAACTGCAACTGCTTGCAAGTCGGTGACGAGAGGGAGCTCAGATGAGGGGTGCACATCACGGACAAAAACCTCAACACCACCCTTTGCCCTTTGCCCCGTCAGATCATCTTTTCGATATGCGGTATAGCCGCGTAAAGAAGGAGAATCAGTGGCCCGAAAATGTGTCTCTTGGATACATAAGCACAAGGGGCACTCTCGTATAAGGAGTTGTAATTTGGCCACATGCGTCCTGAAAACATTCAGGTTCCACTGTAATATGGGAGCCAGTGATCAGAGTGGCTGAACTTTCACCCTGCCTCTGTGCTTTGGAGGAGAGACCGTACTGGCCGGAGATTTATTCCTGGGGCGAGAAGATCGCCCCCGGTCGACATCAATGTCCATAAGATCCGATGACGACCCACGGGAGATGTCAGACAGTACGATGGCATCATCATCGGACCGACGCTGACTAGTCTCCTCAGGTGGCAGAACCTTCATCTTCTGAGGCTTTGTCTTGGGGGGCTTGGAATGCAGAGCCTTGTCAACAGTTGGAGGTTGACTCGCCTGGGCAGAAGGCGCCATATGGGGGGAGGCTGGAAGTACCTCAATGTCAGCAACCACGGACTTGTCCGATGTAGCGGGGAGAGCCGCAGATTGCAAAACAACCGCAGCAGCACAAGTGCACTGGCAAGCGCAGGTTTTAGTGCTAACACTAGCAACCTCCGTTTGTGTAGCAACAGTGGCCAGTTGTACCGGTTTTTTGAGAGCGGAAGCGAAAGATGTTGAAAACACAGGAGGTTGCATGGCCTTAAAGATCTTCTTGGCCTCACCATAGGGGATGCGCTTAGATGTATTAATCTCCTGTACCTTCCGCTCTTCGAGATAGATGGGGCAGATCCGGCTCCAGACAGGGTGACTCCCAGAGCAATTCACGCACTTCACAGGCGATGAACAATCGGCTCCGTCATGGGCAGGCAGACCACATTTACCACAAGTGGCTATCCCATTGCACCCCAACGTAGTATGCCCAAAGCGCTGACATTTAAAACAGCGCATTGGGTTGGGGAAATATGGCCGTACGGACAAACGTAAGAACCCCGCTTTAACATGCTCCGGGAGTCTCGGGCAACTGCATGTGAGAATAAACGAGTCAGATTTGACGAGGTCCCCATTGACTCGTTTCATAATGTGCTGCACGTCAACAATTCCTTCGTCAGCCCACTCAGATTTTAGCACGTCTATGGGGATATCCACCAAGTCCCTGCACGTCACAACACCCTTACTATAGTTCAAAGTGGAGTGGAGCTCGGTCTCGACAGCTTACTCTCCTAGACAATTTGCTTTCCGAAGGGCAGCGACTTGACGGGAACTACAAGTTTCAACTAACAGAGTCCCATTGCGCAGTCGCTTTACAGATTTCAGTGTTCCTGCAATTCCCTCAAGACCCTTGTGGATGTACAAGGGAGAAACCCTCTCAAAGCTACCCTCCTTCCTTTTAATAATCAAAAACACATTCTGATTATCAGCATGTGCTCCGTTACTACATTCTGTTAAACCTCTAGCAACACCAGGCGCTGATGGACTCGCAGCGCGTAGCCGCTTTTTCGATTGGGTGTGCTTTCCTACCAGGGGCCCACCCAAGCCACTGGTAGGGGGAAATGTAGAGGTCGAAGGGTCCATTGTGGTCCCACGAGCAGCTAGGGAACTAAAAGTCTGCTCAGACAGAGCCCCGCGTGCCTGAGTAAGCCTTATACAACTGGGGTGCGGCAGGTGCCCCAGAGGTTGCCCGCTTGCGACTGTTCCACCCCAACAGCCATGCATCTTCTAGGCGCGGAGCACACCGAAAGATTGAGGGGTTTTTATAGAGGTTGGCCTTCCTCGCAATCCAGGCGGTCAAGCCAAGATTACCATTCCCCGCAGCACACAACATTTCACCGCCGCGCCGTACGGTGGTCGCTGAAGCATGTCCGGGGGTTACGGTGACAGGACACTGGCGGCGCAGACCAGTCCCCAGCTCAGGACCCCGGGGTCGCCAAGCCCGTACTCAGCAAGTGAATGCTGAGCCCCTGGGGGCATAGAGAGAAAAGCGGGTTGCGTCCCATGTAAATTGAGAAATCGTGTATGCAATAAAGCTGGTGGTCCTGACTGTCAAACGTACAAGCAGATGTATATGCGTCAAATAGAAAGAACTGATTATGGCATAGACGATAATTAACAAGATGGCCCATAGTAGCATCAGTCTGCACACCGATTTTAAGGAAGAACAGGACGAAACACATAAGAATCTGACAGAGAATACGACACCAGAATCCAAAAAGAAATACAAGTCACCTTCTACAAGGGCGCGTTCATGGCGGAGAGCCATTGCATGGCAACAACAAAAGGAACACAAATCACCAGACGTGGTGTATACCACCGTAACTACGTCTTCATCAGAAGAAATTCAGGCAACATTTTTTGAAGTTACTGATTATATAGATGATATGACCATGCAGGGAGCAATTGATTATTTTGTTGCACGTAATTTAAAACACAAGTTTTTCCAGTGGGCATTGTCAGAGTCGAGTAATATAAATAAAGTTGAAATTTTAGAAGAAGAACTGTCTACTTATGAATGCATGGTTACATGCTGTCATACAAACAATTCTACAGACAAATATGTTCATGACAATGAAATTACAAGTTCAGAACGGACATATCAAATAAAATGCACACCCAATAGCTCCAGTGGACATTTTATACATGAATCATCTGCAAATGAAAGTAAATTTGAAGATGACCCATCCAGAAAAGAACTGAAAAATAAATACGATACAACAAGGTGCAAGGGAAATTTCAAGCCAGTTACGTTTGAATCAGCTGGTTACTTACGGGCAAGTGCGGAGCAGGTCAGGGTACAGGATACAGCTACATGTACAGTGCATTCAACTACTCTTGAATTTGATCAGCTCCAGTCTAAATCAAGTGAAAGCAAACGTACACAGGTTGAAATGCCCCCTTCTTACCCCATGATAGACTACAGTAAATTAGAGGAAAATCTACAATTAACGAGGATGGAGAATAAAGAGAACCTACAAACAGCACAAAGACTGCTTATTAGGTTAACCCATCCACAGGGGGATAGAATCTGTTATCCAACAACAGAACAAACGGATAGGATACTTTTGCGATCAGAAAATATACCTACTGGTGCGAATGCATTAGAAGACTTGTTAAAAAATGTGTGTGTACGTCGTTCTGAGAAGCTAGATTTAGAAAAAATTTACAAAGATTTAGTTCGTGCTCATGGTAGAATTTATTTTGACCATAACAAATCCTCGCCTAATGACTACATCTTCACGAGATGTCTACTTTGAGAGTAACGCAGCTGAACGCCGGTAGGAGTATGTTAGTGAGTGCTGAACTAACGAAGGTGGCAGCCGAACAAGATGTGGATGTCATTTGTCTTCAGGAACCATACTCCAGGGCTGGACAGCTCATACACCTTCCCCCTGGAACAATCACCGTGACTGGCGATTCGACTCCAATGGCAGCTATTATTGTACTAAATAGAAATATGAATGTAACCAAAGTAAGCCAACATAGTAATAAGCACTTAGTCACTGTGGAACTTATATGGGGGCATATAAAATGGGCCATATCCTCACTGTATGCCCAATATTCAGATGATATTCATCCATACACGCATATGATAGCTAATGTGGCACAATATTCGATACACAAAAATTTGCTCATTTGTGCAGACATAAACTCTAGATCTGTTTTATGGCACTCAAACGAAACTAACGAAAGAGGTAGGCTAGTTAACGATATAATATATGAAAACGACCTGCACATACTGAACAGGGAAGGGCAACCACCGACTTGTTGCACACATACTGGACATCATAGTAATATAGATATATCTTTAGTAAACAACAATACACTGAGGTTTGCGATAGATTGGACAGTTCATGAAGGGTACACTCAAAGTGATCACAATGTCATTATGATTAATATCCAAACTTGGAATGTGGAAGAAACAACAACGTACAACAGATTTCTCCTGAATAAAGCAGACTGGGATGGTTTGCGCCAGATAATCTCGAATTATCCGTTATCAGACATTACAGGTAGTGTGGATTACAAAATACATAAACTGACAGAGTTGATACAAGACGCGCAATTACGATCAATACCACATATAAACAAAATTTCAAAACCAAAAATGAAAATCCAATGGACTCGTGAACTTGCGGATCTAAGGAAAAGAACACGACAAACACGTAAATATTATCAGCGAGCAAATAGTGCGAGGGAAAGACTGGCAAGACTGCAAATATACATAGAGACGAAAGAACAATATAGGACCACCATACTTGAGGCCCAAAAACGACAATGGGACACCTATGTCCAGCGACAGATACAAGACAATATGTGGGGAACCCCTTATAAAATTTTGACAGAAAGGATCAAAACCCCGTTAGTTTTGGCTACCCTGACTAAAGATGACGGTACACTGACACAAGGTTGGAGAGGTACTGCAGAATTTTTGCTGCAGAAACTCCTTCCCGAAGATGACATAAATACTGATCAAGAGATACACACTGATATTCGAAATCAAATGGAACAAGAATATGCAACTGAAAGGATAGTCGATCCATTTACAAACGAGGAGGTGGCTAGAGCAGTTGCAAGACTAAAGAAAGGTAAGGCCGCTGGCAGTGACAACAGTTATGCAGAAGTGCTACAGCAGATTGTACCACTTATAACAACTTTTCTAACTGAGACCTTAAATGAGGCATTACAGGTAGGCAAAATACCCTCAACGTGGAAAACGGCCAATACAGTAATAACAAAGAAATCCACAGATAAAGATCCCAAGGACCCGAAATCATATCGGCCCATTTGTCTCTTAAATACTCTAGCCAAAGTACAAGAACGATTATTATGCGACAGGCTTCAAGCTCATAGAGAGTTAGTTGGACTGAGTCCTTATCAATATGGATTCCGTAAATATAAGTCAATAGATGATGCAATCAATCAGGCACTTAGTGTAGTCAGTCACACGGAACTAAAATATTCCATCGCAATCATGATAGACATCGCAAGTGCCTTTGATAATTTGTGTTTGCCTGCGATGTTTGCACGTCTCAGAGAACTTCTGGTGCCAGCAGCCCTCTATTACAGCCTACGGGATTACTGCAAAGACAGGGTTGCTGAGTGGCGTGCAGGAAATCGTAAATTAATTAAAAAACTCACGAAAGGATGTCCACAAGGATCAATTTGTGGGCCCAATTTCTGGGATCTCACAATTGAACCCTTGTTATATTTGGTGGAAAATCATGAGTGTGCTGATGGAATAGTGGCCAACGCTGATGACATATTAGTGGTTGTGTCAGCAAACTCAAGAGCACAGTTGGAAATGAGAGCTAGAGGTATAATGGGTGACATGGCAAACTGGTGTACTA
The DNA here is from genome assembly GCF_023897955.1 of Schistocerca gregaria. NCBI lineage: Eukaryota > Metazoa > Arthropoda > Insecta > Orthoptera > Acrididae > Schistocerca > Schistocerca gregaria. The sequence goes on along the minus strand of NW_026061892.1, from coordinate 718,027 downwards.
AGTATAAATTGACAATTGCTTTACATAAAACTTTATACATAATGTTAAAAGGAAGTCTCAGTAGAGACCCCTCCATTAAATTAGGAATAAACAACATATCTCGAAAAAAGACCACACGGTATCTGGGTGTCATGATTGACGAAAGGCTATCTTTTAGAGAACACATACAGATGTCCTCTGACAAGGCTGAAAAATTACTACAGAAACTGGCTACAATTAATACAATAGAATTCAGATTGCCATTAAGATATATGAGAGTGTATCACTGTGCGATTTTTGAATCTATTATATGTTTTGCAGACAGTACGTGGGCTCATAAACTGAACTTTGCGGTAAACAAAACTATTGTTCGCCGCAGGCAGAGAGGGGTGCTACTGAGATTGTCAGGCACCTTCAGGACTACATCATTGGAATGCCTTGTCTGTGGTCCTGGGTGTCTTCCCAATTGAAATAACTATTAAATATCGTGCCGCAGCATACTGGCTGAAAAAGGGTAGCAGAGATCGGGTAAGAGCTATAACAGGTGAATACATTCAAGACAAATTACACTTAAAACATTGGCGCTTGGTTACTTGGCAGAGGGACTGGGATAATAGTGAAAAGGGCCGCAGGGTCCATGACTTCTTCCCAAACATTAGGGAGAGACTACAAATGAAATACATAGATCCAAGTAGAGGCATGATACATTTTTTGACCGGTCATGGGCCCTACCCATCACACCTACACCGCATGAATCTCAGGGGAAGTGATACATGTTCATGTGGGGACACTGGGACCCCTGAACACACGATTAGTTTCTGCACACTATTCACGCATTTACGACAGTCAAATTTGGGACAGTATAATATTTACAACTCTATTAGAGATCCAGGTGCCTGGACAGAATTAAATAACACAGCAGACAAAATCTCAAGACAATTACAATTAGAGTACAACAGAGGGAGACCATGGAGACATAGACCGAGAGAACAGAGATCTTCAATTAATATCAGTAGCACTGAGGATTCTGATGATACTACCAATAATGATACAGACACAGAATTGGATAATACATAATATAATATAAGTTGTAATGTGATGAACTATAATATGCACAAGTAAATTCAAATGTAGTAATTTGTAATAATTATAAAACAATAAATATGAAATGTAGTAGAGTAGGTTTAGACATAGAAATAGGTTAGGAAATCTGCTGGTGAGAAAGTACATGGCTCGACGACATTATTCCAAGCACTATCCCTCACACAAGCACTTCAAAATGTGAAATATGCATCATTGTACTATTGTAATAGTAGTGATATGGATGTGGGATATGGACACAAAATCAATATTAGTGTCCAGAGTGAGGCCATAAGCGGCAAGGCTCGAGGAAGTTTCCAAGGTTTCCCACTCATGGCCTTGTTGGTGTTGGGATTTTCATTAGATATAGTTTCTTTTTCATTTTTCTTTATTATAATATGAATTCAATGTATAACAATTAGACTATTTGCTGTATTTTCCAAATAACATGTATGTTACTTTGTTCTTTTTTCTTTTTAAATTATTAAATGCTGCTCTGTCTAAGTAAAAACTGCCAGATACTGCATATGGTCCGCCTCCACGGGGTGGGACACGGGCAACGGCACGTCAGTCACTCAGGTAGAGTTGTGTGAGTAAGTCAGCTTTTTGTGGAAGTTCCCTATGTTTGGGCTGAGTGACTGAGGTGACGGCTAAGAGACCAAATGTAGTAGTTACATCCCGCTTTATTATATAGGCAGCGGGCGTTAATGGCAAGCAGCAAGTGAAAAAAAAGTGTCAATATACATGCAGTAAGTTCGTCATGGGCGCTGGCCGGCAGGCCGCGAGACCTGACGCCCGGCGGCAAAGAGTGCTCCTCTGAGGATATAGAGGTTCCGTTCCGCCGCACAATGGTGACGGTGTGTAGTTAGTTTTTCCAAGACCGCTTCCTGCGGTCGCAACGCTGGGGTAGAGTCGATACTCGCCCTGTGGTGGAAGGTGAACATTATGCGGTACATCAGTACTTTCCTAATAGTTCGGTCATCTCACGGCACTGCTTAGTAAATGATGCAGGGCCACATATAGATGATATATGCGAATGCCCCTATACGTGCTGTAAGACTGGGCACACAACGTGAATCGCACGTCAGCCAGACACTAACATGTACTACTCTCGGCCTGCAACGGAGAGACACAATGTGTAAACATCTGGAATGCGACAATATCCAGTGCATCCTCTCCGTCACATTGCACCGTCCACACTATGATAACCAGAGAGGGAGGTCCACCTATAAAAACACAGTACCCCACTCCTCTCACAACCACCATTGCTCAGATAAGCCAACACCACCAACACACATCATACACAGAAGGGCACCCAATATCACCCCACGCCCTCGTGTTATACCACATGAAAAATTGCAGAAATGAGAGACACAGACCCGCCACCCTCTTGCCACAAGCATGGAACCGACGTGACATATCTGACGGTGACTCAGGCATCCGCATACTGCAATCACTATCCACCCCCCATCCTCTGCCCCCTTCCTACACAATACCGAATTTAACCAAATTTATCGCTTAACCTAACCGTGGTTGTACCAGATTATCGCTTAACCTAACCGTGGTTGTACCAGATTATCGCTTAACCTAACCGTGGTTGTACCAGATTATCGCTTAACCTAACCGTGGTTGTACCAGATTATCGCTTAACCTAACCGTTTTTGTACCAGATTATCGCTTAACCTAACCGTGGTTGTACCAGATTATCGCTTAACCTAACCGTGGTTGTACCAGATTATCGCTTAACCTAACCGTGGTTGTACCAGATTATCGCTTAACCTAACCGTGGTTGTACCAGATTATCGCTTAACCTAACCGTGGTTGTACCAGATTATCACTTAACCTAACCGTGGTTGTACCAGATTATCACTTAACCTAACCGTGGTTGTACCAGATTATCACTTAACCTAACCGTGGTTGTACCAGATTATCACTTAACCTAACCGTGGTTGTACCAGATTATCACTTAACCTAACCGTGGTTGTACCAGATTATCACTTAACCTAACCGTGGTTGTACCAGATTATCACTTAACCTAACCGTGGTTGTACCAGATTATCACTTAACCTAACCGTGGTTGTACCAGATTACCACTTAACCTAACCGTGGTTGTACCAGATTACCACTTACCCTAACCGTGGTTGTTCCAGATTATCACTTAACCTAACTCAATTTGGCCCCTAACCTAACCCACGTTGTCCCTTAACCTAACCCACGTTGTCCCTTAACCTAACCCACATTGTCCCTTAACCTAACCCACATTGTCCCTTAACCTAACCCACATTGTCCCTTAACCTAACCCACATTGTCCCTTAACCTAACCCACATTGTCCCTTAACCTAACCCACATTGTCCCTTAACCTAACCCACGTTGTCCCTTAACCTAACCCACGTTGTCCCTTAACCTAACCCACGTTGTCCCTTAACCTAACCCACGTTGTCCCTTAACCTAACCCACATTGTCCCTTAACCTAACCCACGTTGTCCCTTAACCTAACCCACGTTGTCCCTTAACCTAACCCACGTTGTCCCTTAACCTAACCCACGTTGTCCCTTAACCTAACCCACGTTGTCCCTTAACCTAACCCACGTTGTCCCTTAACCTAACCCACGTTGTCCCTTAACCTAACCCACGTTGTCCCTTAACCTAACCCACGTTGTCCCTTAACCTAACCCACGTTGTCCCTTAACCTAACCCACGTTGTCCCTTAACCTAACCCACGTTGTCCCTTAACCTAACCCACATTGTCCCTTAACCTAACCCACATTGTCCCTTAACCTAACCCACATTGTCCCTTAACCTAACCCACGTTGTCCCTTAACCTAACGTAAGTCGTCCCTTAACCTAACGTAAGTCGTCCCTTAACCTAACGTAAGTCGTCCCTTAACCTAACGTAAGTCGTCCCTTAACCTAACGTAAGTCGTCCCTTAACCTAACGTAAGTCGTCCCTTAACCTAACCCAAGTCGTCCCTTAACCTAACCCAAGTCGTCCCTTAACCTAACCCAAGTCGTCCCTTAACATAAACCAAGTCGTCCCTTCCCTCTGAACATAGTTCACTGCTCGGAATCTCTGGTGTCGTTGTTATCCTCATGTAAACGTCTTGCAAGTGTTGCTTACTTTCCACATATTCCCGCTATCCACTGTCAATTGTACTGCAATAGGACTATATCGCCCCCCACCCCTCTGTCCCTCTGTCCCCCTCTGTGTCTCTGTCTCTCTGTCCTCTCAAGCTGGTCGGTCGGGCGTTTGAGTGTTAAATGAGCCTCGCACCTGTTCAGTTGCATTCAGATGTCGACGCCCTCAGTGTACGTCGTGGCATAGCCTGTGTCCATTGTCCGCTGATGTCGTACGTGTAACCCACACACTGTACCTATCATCGGTCCTTACGTACAGAGCGAAGTAGTGTGATACGTGTGACCGTACGCTGGCTGTGCCCAACGGTCTCGAATCTCAATTTCCGTATGTTGTGCTCGATGCTACTTGTCTCGTCTCCCAATAACAGCTAGGTTGCACTGTGGTACGCCGTAGAGGCGTGTGGGAGGAACGGACGAACGCATTGTATGTCACCCTGGGTCGCTGGGGGTGGTAGTGGGTTGAGTCAGGTCAGCGTGAGCCGTCTGATGTGCTGACACGTGTATTCTGACTTAGTCGTATTGCCTCACAAAAAGTGCTACCCTGGTGGACCGCGTTCCATATCTGGGACATGCCACAGATGCCGGTTGACAGTGGATTGCGGAAGGGACATCGCATACGTGCGCGGGCCACCTTCCACGTGTTCTCTCGTGCACACGTCGCAGTGTGTATGTGGTCTGATGTAGTGTGTCGTGACACATGACATCCTGGCATGCAAGAATTGTTTAATTCGCAAATGTAGGTGGACATCTACGTTTACTGCCAAAGATACGCAAATGAACTGGAAATCCGTTGTAGAGCTGTTGTTCACGCTGGAGCTGAATCGGTGATGGCGACGATCGGTACAGCTATTAACCGGTTGTTTCAGCGGTACCCGCCATATCAACGAACGTGAGTAGGCCCATGTGGGTATGAAGCGATACGCGGCGGTGGCTTGGTGGGACTGTTCCCGGCCGGTGAAGGGGGCCGCCCGGCGTGTTGGCCGCGCGCTGCGTGGGCGCACGCGCAACGGCCGGCTGGTGGGGGGCGCCGAGTGGCAGGAGCGCCAGCCGACGGGCCTGGCAGGCGGCGCAGCTACGCAGCGGCGCACCCTGCACGCGGCGCGTGGCGGCCAAAGTCGGTTTTGCCGAGCCCGGTGCGAAGCGCGGTGGACATCTGCAGTGTGCTGGTCTGATTGAGGACTGTGTGCATTGGGGATGCGCCGCCGTCTGCTGCTCGGTCGCCCCAGCGGTTCTCGCAGGTGGTTTGTATCGCAGTTGTGCGGACGTGTTGGCGCGTGCGCTGTGCTGGGAGAGTTAGCTTCTGCACCCAAGTGGGGCTTTGCCCTTGTGTGGCGCTGGCGTTGGAGCTGCCGGTCACCATAGGTGGCGCGTGTTGTCTCCCGCCGGCAATGCCACGACAGCACGGTCCCGGGCCTCTGTCGGCAGCGGCAAGCTCAGTTGGGAGCAAGGGTGTTCGCACTGAAACCGTCTACTCGCCTAACTCCGGGCGATTGCGCCTCTCTCGAAACCGACCAAGTACCTAGGACGGCGCCGCGCGCCGCCGGGACCTGAGAGGGTTTCGAGGTGTATCGTGCAGGGGAGCTCGGCCTCCTCCTGTTTGCAGAATAATTGAGCGGACGCTTGCGTGTTCGCACGGGCCCCTGGGACACACTCCCGGGTGGCCGGCTGCTCAGCTCTAGTTGACGCAGCTCCCTGGTTGATCCTGCCAGTAGTCATATGCTTGTCTCAAAGATTAAGCCATGCATGTCTCAGTACAAGCCGCATTAAGGTGAAACCGCGAATGGCTCATTAAATCAGTTATGGTTCCTTAGATCGTACCCACGTTACTTGGATAACTGTGGTAATTCTAGAGCTAATACATGCAAACAGAGTCCCGACCAGAGATGGAAGGGACGCTTTTATTAGATCAAAACCAATCGGATTGGCCCGTCTGGTCCGTTTGCCTTGGTGACTCTGAATAACTTTGGGCTGATCGCACGGTCCTCGTACCGGCGACGCATCTTTCAAATGTCTGCCTTATTAACTGTCGATGGAAGGTGCTGTGCCTACCATGGTTGTAACGGGTAACGGGGAATCAGGGTTCGACTCCGGAGAGGGAGCCTGAGAAACGGCTACCACATCCAAGGAAGGCAGCAGGCGCGCAAATTACCCACTCCCGGCACGGGGAGGTAGTGACGAAAAATAACGATACGGGACTCATCCGAGGCCCCGTAATCGGAATGAGTACACTTTAAATCCTTTAACGAGTATCTATTGGAGGGCAAGGCTGGTGCCAGCAGCCGCGGTAATTCCAACTCCAATAGCGTATATTAAAGTTGTTGCGGTTAAAAAGCTCATAGTTGGATTTGTGTCCCACGCTGTTGGTTCACCGCCCGTCGGTGTTTAACTGGCATGTATCGTGGGACGTCCTGCCGGTGGGGCGAGCCGAAGGGGTGCTTTCGCGTCCCGAGGCGGACCCCGTTTAAATCCTACCAGGGTGCTCTTTGTTGAGTGTCTCGGTGGGCCGGCACGTTTACTTTGAACAAATTAGAGTGCTTAAAGCAGGCAAGCCCGCCTAAATACTGTGTGCATGGAATAATGGAATAGGACCTCGGTTCTATTTTGTTGGTTTTCGGAACCCGAGGTAATGATTAATAGGGACAGGCGGGGGCATTCGTATTGCGACGTTAGAGGTGAAATTCTTGGATCGTCGCAAGACGAACAGAAGCGAAATCATTTGCCAAGTATGTTTTCATTAACCAAGAACGAAAGTTAGAGGTTCGAAGGCGATCAGATACCGCCCTAGTTCTAACCATAAACGATGCCAGCCAGCGATCCGCCGCAGTTCCTCCGATGACTCGGCGGGCAGCCTCCGGGAAACCAAAGCTTTTGGGTTCCGGGGGAAGTATGGTTGCAAAGCTGAAACTTAAAGGAATTGACGGAAGGGCACCACCAGGAGTGGAGCCTGCGGCTTAATTTGACTCAACACGGGAAACCTCACCAGGCCCGGACACCGGAAGGATTGACAGATTGATAGCTCTTTCTTGATTCGGTGGGTGGTGGTGCATGGCCGTTCTTAGTTGGTGGAGCGATTTGTCTGGTTAATTCCGATAACGAACGAGACTCTAGCCTGCTAACTAGTCGCGTGACATCCTTCGTGCTGTCAGCGATTACTTTTCTTCTTAGAGGGACAGGCGGCTTCTAGCCGCACGAGATTGAGCAATAACAGGTCTGTGATGCCCTTAGATGTTCTGGGCCGCACGCGCGCTACACTGAAGGAATCAGCGTGTCTTCCTAGGCCGAAAGGTCGGGGTAACCCGCTGAACCTCCTTCGTGCTAGGGATTGGGGCTTGCAATTGTTCCCCATGAATGAGGAATTCCCAGTAAGCGCGAGTCATAAGCTCGCGTTGATTACGTCCCTGCCCATTGTACACACCGCCCGTCGCTACTACCGATTGAATGATTTAGTGAGGTCTTCGGACTGGTACGCGGCATCGACTCTGTCGTTGCCGATGCTACCGGAAAGATGACCAAACTTGATCATTTAGAGGAAGTAAAAGTCGTAACAAGGTTTCCGTAGGTGAACCTGCGGAAGGATCATTACCGACTAGACTGCATGTCTTTCGATGTGCGTGTCGTGTCGCGCAACATGCTACATGTACGGCAGTAGCCGTGCGCCGCGTGCGGAACCACGCGTGCCTCTCAAAACTAGCGGAAGTGTCGTTGTTGTTGTGTGGTACGAGCGCTGAAGCTCTGGAGCGGCTGGCCTGCGGTACCTGGCGCCTGGCGCCTGGCGCCGGTTTTGAATGACGTTCGCCTGAGTGCCTGTCCGCTCTGGTGTGGAGCCGTACGACGCCCATCGGCTGTGACGCCGTTGGACACAAAAAAATAGTGGAACAGGGGCCGTCAGACGCCTCAGTCCCGCGAATGCTACTGTCTTGAAAGAGACAGTGGGAGACTGAAAAGGACGGTGGATCACTCGGCTCGTGGGTCGATGAAGAACGCAGCAAATTGCGCGTCGACATGTGAACTGCAGGACACATGAACATCGACGTTTCGAACACACATTGCGGTCCATGGATTCTGTTCCCGGGCCACGTCTGGCTGAGGGTCGGCTACGTATACTGAAGCGCGCGGCGTTTGTCCCGCTTCGGAGACCTGGGAGTGTCGTGGTCGCCTGTGTGGCCGGCCGCGTCTCCTTAAACGTGCGATGCGCGCCCGTCGCCTGGCGGTTCGCATACCGGTACTTTCTCGGTAGCGTGCACAGCCGGCTGGCGGTGTGGCGTGCGACACCTCGTACAACGACCTCAGAGCAGGCGAGACTACCCGCTGAATTTAAGCATATTACTAAGCGGAGGAAAAGAAACTAACAAGGATTCCCCCAGTAGCGGCGAGCGAACAGGGAAGAGTCCAGCACCGAACCCCGCAGGCTGCCGCCTGTCGTGGCATGTGGTGTTTGGGAGGGTCCACTACCCCGACGCCTCGCGCCGAGCCCAAGTCCAACTTGAATGAGGCCACGGCCCGTAGAGGGTGCCAGGCCCGTAGCGGCCGGTGCGAGCGCCGGCGGGACCTCTCCTTCGAGTCGGGTTGCTTGAGAGTGCAGCTCCAAGTGGGTGGTAAACTCCATCTGAGACTAAATATGACCACGAGACCGATAGCGAACAAGTACCATGAGGGAAAGTTGAAAAGGACTTTGAAGAGAGAGTTCAAAAGTACGTGAAACCGTTCTGGGGTAAACGTGAGAAGTCCGAAAGGTCGAACGGGTGAGATTCACGCCCATCCGGCCACTGGCCCCCGCCCTCGGCAGATGGGGCCGGCCGCCCGCGCGGAGCAATCCGCGGCGGGGTCGTGTCCGGTTGCCTTTCCACTCGCCGCGGGGTGGGGCCGTTCCGGTGTGCGGTGGGCCGCACTTCTCCCCTAGTAGGACGTCGCGACCCGCAGGGTGCCGGCCTACGGCCCGGGTGCGCAGCCTGTCCTTCCGCGGGCCTCGGTTCGCGTCTGTTGGGCAGAGCCCTGGTGTCCTGGCTGGCTGCTCGGCGGTATATCTGGAGGAGTCGATTCGCCCCTTTGGGCGCTCGGGCTACCGGCAAGCGCGTGCGGTTTTTCCCGGATGACGGACCTACCTGGCCCGGCCCCGGACCCGCGCCGCTGTTGGCTCGGGATGCTCTCGGGCGGAATAATGGCTCCCGTCAGCGGCGCTTCAGCTTTGGACAATTTCACGGACCAAGGAGTCTAACATGTGCGCGAGTCATTGGGCTGTACGAAACCTAAAGGCGTAATGAAAGTGAAGGTCTCGCCTTGCGCGGGCCGAGGGAGGATGGGGCTTCCCCGCCCTTCACGGGGCGGCGGCCTCCACACTCCCGGGGCGTCTCGTCCTCATTGCGAGGTGAGGCGCACCTAGAGCGTACACGTTGGGACCCGAAAGATGGTGAACTATGCCTGGCCAGGACGAAGTCAGGGGAAACCCTGATGGAGGTCCGTAGCGATTCTGACGTGCAAATCGATCGTCGGAGCTGGGTATAGGGGCGAAAGACTAATCGAACCATCTAGTAGCTGGTTCCCTCCGAAGTTTCCCTCAGGATAGCTGGTGCTCGTACGAGTCTCATCCGGTAAAGCGAATGATTAGAGGCCTTGGGGCCGAAACGACCTCAACCTATTCTCAAACTTTAAATGGGTGAGATCTCCGGCTTGCTTGATATGCTGAAGCCGCGAGCAAACGACTCGGATCGGAGTGCCAAGTGGGCCACTTTTGGTAAGCAGAACTAGCGCTGTGGGACGAACCAAACGCCGAGTTAAGGCGCCCGAATCGACGCTCATGGGAAACGATGAAAGGCGTTGGTTGCTTAAGACAGCAGAACGGTGGCCATGGAAGTCGGAATCCGCTAAGGAGTGTGTAACAACTCACCTGCCGCAGCAAGTAGCCCTGAAAATGGATGGCGCTGATGTGTCGTGCCTATACTCGGCCGTCAGTCTGGCAGTAACGGCCGGTCCTCGCGGCCGGCCGCGAAGCCCTGACGAGTAGGAGGGTCGCGGCGGTGGGCGCAGAAGGGTCTGGGCGTGAGCCTGCCTGGAGCCGCCGTCGGTGCAGATCTTGGTGGTAGTAGCAAATACTCCAGCGAGGCCCTGGAGGGCTGACGCGGAGAAGGGTTTCGTGTGAACAGCCATTGCACACGAGTCAGTCGATCCTAAGCCCTAGGAGAAATCCGATGTTGATGGGGGCCATCATAGCATGATGCACTTTGTGCTGGCCCCCGTTGGGCGAAAGGGAATCCGGTTCCTATTCCGGAACCCGGCAGCGGAACCGATATAAGTCGGGCCCCTCTTTTAGAGATGCTCGTCGGGGTAACCCAAAAGGTCCCAGAGACGCCGTCGGGAGATCGGGGAAGAGTTTTCTTTTCTGCATGAGCGTTCGAGTTCCCTGGAATCCTCTAGCAGGGAGATAGGGTTTGGAACGCGAAGAGCACCGCAGTTGCGGCGGTGTCCCGATCTTCCCCTCGGACCTTGAAAATCCGGGAGAGGGCCACGTGGAGGTGTCGCGCCGGTTCGTACCCATATCCACAGCAGGTCTCCAAGGTGAAGAGCCTCTAGTCGATAGAATAATGTAGGTAAGGGAAGTCGGCAAACTGGATCCGTAACTTCGGGATAAGGATTGGCTCTGAGGATCGGGGCGTGTCGGGCTTGGTCGGGAAGTGGGTCAGCGCTAACATGCCGGGCCTGGGCGAGGTGAGTGCCGTAGGGGTGCCGGTAAGTGCGGGCGTTTAGCGCGGGCGTTGTCTGCTCTCGCCGTTGGTTGGCCCCGTGCTGGCCGGCGGTGCAGGATGCGCGTGCCTGCGCGGCGTTCGCGCCCTGGTGCTTCAACTTGCGTGCAGGATCCGAGCTCGGTCCCGTGCCTTGGCCTCCCATGCATCTTCCTTGCTGCGAGGCCGCGTCCGCTTAGCGTGCTCCTCCGGGGGCTCGCGGGTGCGCGGATTCTCTTCGGCCGCCATTCAACGATCAACTCAGAACTGGCACGGATTGGGGGAATCCGACTGTATAATTAAAACAAAGCATTGCGATGGCCCTAGTGGGTGTTGACACAATGTGATTTCTGCCCAGTGCTCTGAATGTCAACGTGAAGAAATTCAAGCAAGCGCGGGTAAACGGCGGGAGTAACTATCACCGCCCGTGTGATTCACGCCCAGGTAGTCGGAGACCATCTCCGGCTCGACTGGTGTCACTCCCAGAAGGCGGCCTACTACGACACGCCATCCATCCGGCGTGCCATCTCCAATCTGCACCGTGACGTCGAGGAGGTGACTGTGTCCACCGTGACATTGAACTGGAGGGGCGTATAGTCTCCAGCGTCGGCGAAGGATCTCTGCGCATTAGGATTTCGACCCCGAGAACTGGCGGTACTCAGCACGAGAGTACTGCAGAGCTGCTGCACAAGTTACCGTATTTACGAGCGTATGACGACCGCAAGGCCGATGCCACGAGCCGGCGTCGGATAGACTGCTGGATATTATCTTCGCCTTGACTCCTGGGGCCTATTCACAGGAGGAATAACCGTCTTTGTTCTTTGTTCTTTGTTCTTCCTCTCTTTATCTGTCTATTTGTGTTTTCTTCCTTTTCCAATACATTTATTGTTGTTCTTATTCGCCCTGTAAGTCCCCACCTCGGTGGCGGACATTGGCGTACAAAATGTGATCTATTGTACCAATATACTGTATTGTATTTATACTTGTGTTATTCTACGGAATAAAGACGGCTTGTCATAGCCAAATGCCTCGTCATCTAATTAGTGACGCGCATGAATGGATTAACGAGATTCCCGCTGTCCCTATCTACTCTCTTGGATGTACTTGGAAAGACCTTTGAGAAGTTACTTACTGACAGACTTTTGAGCCACAGGACTTTGTATGGCATGAGTGATCGGCAGTTCGGATTCCGGAAGGGTCGCTCCACTCAGGACGCGATCAACGAGGTTTCTCGGATTGTCCACTCAGCCAGTACGAAGTATGTTCTGGGTATTATGGTGGATATTTCAGGGGCCTTCGACAACTTGTGGTGGCCCGCACTCTTCTCCCGCTTGCGGGAGATGGAGTGCCCTGGGCTGCTGTATCGTTGTCTGGAGGCCTACTGTAATGACAGACTGGCTAGGATTGCGGCTCCGGGGACTGTGGTGACTAAGAGGATATCTCGGGGGTGTCCCCAGGGATCAGTATTTGGTCCGGTTTTTTGGGATATTACCATGGAACCGCTGCTGAACATCTTGCAGGGGGATGCTTCAGTCCTGGGTGCCGTGGCCTGCGCGGACGACCTGGTCATACTTGTGGAAGGAAACAGTAGAGCTATAATAGAAGAGCGTGCGAGGGTAGCTGTTGGGCTCTTGCAGATATGGTGCGGTCGCTCCAAATTAATGGTAGCGCCTAGGAAGTCCTTGTATATGTTACTGAAGGGTAAGCTCAATAGAGACCCAACCATAAGAATCGATGATGTGATGGTAGCTAGGCGTGGCTCAGCTAGATACCTGGGTGTGTACTTGGATGAACACTGGAATTTTGGGGTACACATTCAGCAGACTGCTGCAAAGGCGTTGGCGTTATTCAACAAGTTAATAACTATTGGGCAGCGGCGTTTTCATCTGCCGCTGAAGGCTATCCATATGTATCATAACTGTTTATTGGCTCCAATTGTTGGTTACGGTGCAAGTGTGTGGGCCCACAGGTTGGCTCTGGTGAGGCCAGCAATGGCGGTAAGGCGAGTCCAAAGGAATGTACTTCTGAGATGTATTGGTGCATTTGGCACCAGTCCTACAGATGCTTTGTTGGTGATTATGGGTTTGTGTCCATTACACTTTATAATTCGCCAGCA
>NW_026061892.1:655000-700000 GCF_023897955.1 Schistocerca gregaria | reverse complement strand
CAGCACCAACTATTACAAAACGCACGGTACAAGAAACGATTAAACAGAATGTACAAAAAGCCGTTCCAACAGTTTTCATAAAACCAAAGAAAGGGGACGATGTTAAGACTGCTAAAGCAAAATTCGAAAAGAGCATAAACCCAAGAGTGGACAAAATAAAAATAAACCAGATCAGGACCACGAAAAACGTGCTGATAGTTGAACTGGCCTCTACCGAGGACAGCGATAAACTAATCAGCAACACTAAAATCCAAGAGTCATTCACATGTGAAAAACCCAAAAAGCGCAGGCCACTTATGATGGTGTACGATGTACCATCATATATGACTCAGGACGATGTGGCTGACTGCGTCTATGCACAGAATTTCGAGGATAAAATGACCCGCGAAGAGTTCATTGAACAATTCAAGGTCCGTTTTAAGGCAGGTCCTCGTGACCGAAACACTGTGCATCATGCTATCGAAGTATCACCAGCATTGCGTAAGCAAATTATAACAACCAACAGACTATACGTAGGTTACAATGCGATATCAGTCAAGGACTATACTGCCCTTGCCAGATGTACTAAATGTCGTGATTATGGACACGTCGCAAAATACTGCAGCTTCCTAAACCCAGTATGTGGGAATTGCGGAAGCGAAAAGCACGATAAAGCCAAGTGCGAAAGAGAAACGCCCACCTGCATTCCATGTAAATACCGAAAACGTACCTGCAACACTCCTGGCAAGGAGTGTGTAACTTACAAGATAATGATACAGCGGCTCATACAGAGGACCGATTATGGCGACGCGCTATAAGGTCACTCGGAAATCACCAAGTAAACAGCTGCGAGATGCAGGTCGGTGGCGGAAGTTCCAGGAATCGCAGGAATCTCTGCCCTCAGTGGTCAACGAGAGAGAGGAGGAAAGGAAAGTCTATTCTGTTTCAGTTCCAGACGTGCGACCGGAGATGCTGGACTTCTCCTGCCAGGTCGGGTCCTTCCTGGCCACTAGGAGGAGTCCTTCAGGCGAGACGGCGACTGAGCAGACCAGCTTGGAGTCTCCCTCCTCACAGAGTGGGGGCTTCCCCTCGCGAGTGGAAGGAGAGATCTACACAGTTCCTGTTCCGGCAGAGCAGCCGGAGTTGACGGACTTCTCCTGTCAGGTCGGGGGTTTCCTGGCCACAGCGGGGGGGGGGGGGGGGGGGGGTCCTCTGGGCTCTCTCGTGGCGGCGGTGACCGGCGGGGCGGCTTCATCCGCTGGGAGCGGGGGTTCCCCTTCGTCCTCGGAGGTGGAGTCGTCGTCGGCCGCCGCGATGGGCTCTGCAGCGGAGCAGCAACAGACTGTAAAAATGACACAAAAAGATGTAGAAATAACTCAAGGTGGAAAAATTGTAGAACTAACAAATGGTGACGGCACACTAGAAAAGATGTACACTCAGTGTCCACCAGGAGACACATACACTATTTGCGAGGAAACATTAAGACTGTCAAGACTGGAGGAACCTACAGTTCTAAACTTGGCTCTGAGGCGGCTGGTGAGGGTCGGGCATCCTCGCGGAGAGAAAATCACATTCCCGGCACTGGAGGATGCAGACTGTATTCAACTTGCCGCGTTAAACATTCCCACAGACTTTGAGAAATTACGAGACCTAGTGTCAAAATTATATATCAGACGGGGTCGGGAATTTGATATTAACAAGACCTACAAAAACATGGTCAAGATGTACGGCAGGATTGGTATTGACCCTGCCCAGGTATGGCCTGATAGCCATTTCTACACCAGACACCCGGATTAAGATAAAAGTCCTACAAATAAACGCTATGAGGAGCTCCCTCGTAACTCAGGAGCTCCGAAAGATAGCAGAAGAGAAGAACATTGATGTCATGTTAATTCAAGAACCAAGCTCTGCCTCCGGCAGGGTCACAGGCTTTCCCGTCACTGCCCAGGTAATATCAATGGGTCCAAATCCCATGTCAGCAATTTTCATCTACAACAAGTTAATTAAAACCACTGTTTTGACACAGTTTTGCAATTCCCATGTAACGGTTGTGGAGATAAACTTTTGTAATACATTTTGGTACATAATCAATATATACTGTCAATACAGGGATCCAATCAATATTTATCTCGGGCAATTATCTACAGCATTGCGAGCCCTAGCAGGCAAAGCAATTATAATATCAATGGACAGTAACGCAAAATCCCCCCTCTGGCACAGCCAAGTTCAAGATCAAAGAGGACAGGCACTAGAAGATCTAATTATGGAACATAATTTAAATGTTGTCAATCTCCCCGGCAACCCTCCTACCTACAGGAGCAGAGCTGGGGCAGCATCCTCTATTGATGTCACGCTCTGTACGACAAACATTGTGAACACTATTCAAAATTGGCAAGTAAATGACAACATAACCACCAGTGATCATAACGTTATCGAATTTACGATAGCATCACAAGTGGAGCGTGTGCTAGAGGGGTGGACAATGCAGTATGATTACGGGAGAGCAGACTGGGACCTGTTGGAGGCGGAGTTTCATCCTCCAGAGCTGGGAGACGGTCCTTTTGAAGTGGAGGAGGCCGTAGGGGCCTTAATTGTCTCTATCAGGGCGGCCTTGGCCGCGGCGATACCAACGCGAAGGCGTTTCATACGAAAAGCGACTTCTCCATGGACTCCAGAGCTTACCCGGCTCAGGCAGTCTATGAGAAGAGCACGAAGCAGCTATCAAAGGTCCTTCACCCAGGAGGAACGGCATTACCATCTTGCCCAGTATAGGAGAAGGAAATGGCTCTTCAAGGAAACTCTCAGACAACATCGCCAGCGGAGTTGGGAAGATTTTGTATAGTCTCACCTGACTCTGGATCCCTGGGGCACACGATACAAAATAGTTAGAGAGAAAATACATTCACCAATGCATCTCTCGACTGTAAGAGTCGGCGACACAGACAGACTGACACAGGACTGGTCAGAGACTGCTGAGGAGCTACTGAGGGTGCTCCTCCCAGACGATCGACCTGACACAGACACTGACATGCAGCAGGAAATCAGACGGCAAGACCAGCTACACTACTACAACAACGTACAGGTGTACCCCTACTCCATCGAGGAAGTGAAGGCAGCTATTCGCTCCTTTGCAAAGTGCAAGGCTCCGGGGCCGGATGCAATTCCTGCAGAAGTTCTGCAATGTATTGCAAACAAACTGGCTCCGGGCCTTGCGAAAATATACAACAGATGTATGGAAACACAGGTCTTCCCAACCTGCTGGAAGACGGCAGAAGTTATCATCATTAAAAAGGCTCCTGATAAGGATCCAATGGTGCCCAAATCCTACAGACCGATTTGTCTCCTGGACGTCTTGGGAAAGACATTTGAGAAGCTGTTGGTCTCTAGACTGTCTAGTCACAGAGTCCTACGTGGAATGAGTGACTCGCAATACGGATTCCGAGCTCGAAAATCAACATCTGATGCTATTAACAAAGTGGCAAGTATTGTACACTCATCCATGCGGAAGTACGTTCTCGGAGTCATGGTGGATATTTCGGGTGCCTTCGAAAATCTGTGGTGGCCGGCGCTCTTCTCTCGACTTCGAGAGCTGGAGTGCCCGGCGGCGCTATACGGTTGTCTGAAGGACTACTGTAGAAATAGAGTCGCCAGAATCACGGCTCCTGGTGCCGTGGTGTCTAAGAACATCTCAAAGGGCTGTCTGCAGGGTTCTGTGTGTGCGGTCCTTTGTTTTGGGACGTGAATATGGACCCATTACTGGAAACATTGGAAAGGAACAACATGACACTAGGAGTCGTGGCGTATGCAGACGACCTCCTCGTTCTTGTTGAGGGCGACAGCCGTGCCGAGATTGAGACAAGAGCGGCCCATGTATCCGAAATACTGATACAGTGGTGTCAAAGTTCAAAATTGGAAATCGCGCCTCATAAGTCAAGTTTCATCTTGCTAAAAGGTAGACTAGCCAGAGACCCAATTATAAGACTAAATAACTGAATAGTCGCAAGAACACGCGCTGCAAAGTACTTGGGCGTCTTCATAGACGAAGCCTGGAGCTACATCCCACATATAAATCACGTTGCCTCTAAGGCTATGGCAGTACTAAACAAATTAATAAGTATAGCCCAACGGCGCTTCCATCTTCCTCCGATTGCAACAAAAATGTACAATAACTGTGTCTTGGTACCAATTGTGGGATACGGCTCTAGTGCCTGGGCCCACAAACTCACTCAGGTCAAGCCTGCCACTATGGTAAGAAGGATACAGCGCAATGTAATACTGAGATGTGTAGGCGCATTTGGTACAACACCTACAGATGCACTGTGTCTAATCATGGGACTCTGCCCTTTAGATCTGTTAATCAGACAGCAGGCTGCAATGTACTGGCTTTCCAAACGTAAACACCAACAAGTTACACTAATATTGGGTGAACACCTCAATAATGTTAAAGAAATAAAACAAAAAACGATGAATCTGTGGCAACAGCAATAGGATACATCAGACACAGGAAGGCGTGTCTATGACCTCCTTCCAAGCATTCAGGAAAGAACACGCATGAAACATTTCGTCCCCTCTCAAGGAATTGTACATTTTTTAACAGGACACGGCCCATATCCTGTGTACCTTCACAGGATTGTGAGTCGTCCGACACCTGAGTGCGTCTGTGGCGCCCCTGTGGGGACGCCCGAGCACGTAGTATTTGAATGTCCCGATTTCGATCCAGTCGCCTCAGAGCTAAGGCTTGAAATCCAAGATCAAACAGTCATGAACATTCTGAGAAACCCTGAGACATATAACACCTTACAATGTCTAGTTGACCAAGTATCACAATTTGCGAAATTAATATTTGAGAAGAATTACCAACGTTAAACTAGAGTAAAGCCGTACTCCTCAACAAGGATGAGGAGCATTGCGCGGCAACAGAAGTGATAAACACCATACACCTATCTGTCAGTGGTGAAATGGAGGGTGGCCATGCCTTCTGGATTTCCGCTCGCGTGGCGCCTGTCCGCCCCACTGGCGCCGCACAAAGTTCTGGGAACTGTAAGAGGGCAAGAAGGAAGATGATGGAGGGCTCTGCGGTCTATGGAAACATAGACGCGTGAGATGCCCTAAGGGTGGTTCCAAGGGATGTCATGCCTTCTGCAGATCCAAACAAAAAACCCGACAAGTACATAAACACAACTGGACACAAATACCCTTAAAAGATGAAAGAGAAGTAATTGTATTTCAGTTCTTTCTGTGTTTGTAATTGTGTTGTAAAATAATCTTGTTTGTCTTTTTTGGCGCAGAAGCGCAAGTTTTGTAATTTTGAAGTAGTTTGTAGAAGTAGAATTTTGTATGTACATTGTGTGTAAATAAAGGGTGGTGGAGGGAAGAAAATGTGGATATAGCACAGTAGTGGTTTCCTAGGCAGTAGAGCCCGGCCCACCTCCTCGTGGTTAGGGACGGGCAACGCTCCTGGCATCCCGGAGCGGCTAAGAGGCCGGTATGTAATCACCGAATGTAATGTATATTGTAAAGTATGTAAACACACTACTTGTAACAAACGTAGTATTGTTTAGACTAACAACCCACTTTAGTAACCAAGACAGTGGGTCTTTGTATGTTAAACAATAAACTGTAAAAAAAAAAAAAACTGTCCCTATACATGCACTAAGTTCGTTATGGGCGCTGGCCGGCAGGCCGCGAGACCTGACGCCCGGCGGCAAAGAGTGCTCCTCTGAGGATATAGCGGTTCCGTACCGCCGCAAAATGGTGACGGTGTGTGGGTACTTTTTCCAAGACCGCTTCCTGCGGTGGAAGGTAAACATTATGCCGTACATCAGTACTTTCCTAATAGTACAGTCGTCTCACGGCACTGCTTAGTAAATGATGCAAGGCCACATATAGATGATATATGCGAATGTCCCTAAACATGCTGTAAGACTGGGCACACAACGTGAATCGCACGTCAGCCAGACACTCTAACATGCACTACTCTCGGCCTGCAACGGAGACACACAATACGTAAACATCTGGAATGCGACAATATCCAGTGCATCCTCTCCGCCACATTGCACCGTCCACACTATGATAACCAGAGTGGGAGGTCCACCTATAAAAACACAATACCCCACTCCTCCGACAACCACCATTGCTCAGATAAGCCAACACCACCAACACACACCCTACACAGAGGGGCAACCAATATCACCCCACGCCCTCGTGTTATACCACGTGAAAAATTGCAGAAATGAGAGACACAGACCCGCCACAGTCTTGCCACAAGCATGGAACCGACATGACATATCTGACGGTGACTCAGGCATCCGCGTACTGCCATCATTATCCACCCCCCCCCCTTCTGCCCCCTTCCTACACAATACAGAATTTAACCCTCTTTATAGCTTAACCTAACCCTGGTTGTACCAGACAATAGCTTAACCTAACCCTGGTTGTACCAGACAATAGCTTAACCTAACCCTGGTTGTACCAGACAATAGCTTAACCTAACCCTGGTTGTACCAGACAATAGCTTAACCTAACCGTGGTTGTACCAGATTATCGCTTAACCTAACTCAAGTTATCCCTTAACCTAACCCACGTTCTCCCTTAACCTAACCCACGTTGTCCCTTAACCTAACCCACATTGTCCCTTAACCTAACCCACATTGTCCCTTAACCTAACCCACATTGTCCCTTAACCTAACCCACATTGTCCCTTAACCTAACCCACATTGTCCCTTAACCTAACCCACATTGTCCCTTAACCTAACCCACATTGTCCCTTAACCTAACCCACGGTGTCCCTTAACCTAACCCACGGTGTCCCTTAACCTAACCCACGGTGTCCCTTAACCTAACCCACGGTGTCCCTTAACCTAACCCACGGTGTCCCTTAACCTAACCCACGGTGTCCCTTAACCTAACCCACGGTGTCCCTTAACCTAACCCACGGTGTCCCTTAACCTAACCCACGGTGTCCCTTAACCTAACCCACGGTGTCCCTTAACCTAACCCACGGTGTCCCTTAACCTAACCCACGGTGTCCCTTAACCTAACCCACGGTGTCCCTTAACCTAACCCACGGTGTCCCTTAACCTAACCCACATTGTCCCTTAACCTAACCCACATTGTCCCTTAACCTAACCCACATTGTCCCTTAACCTAACCCACATTGTCCCTTAACCTAACCCACGTTGTCCCTTAACCTAACCCACGTTGTCCCTTAACCTAACCCACGTTGTCCCTTAACCTAACCCACGTTGTCCCTTAACCTAACCCACGTTGTCCCTTAACCTAACCCACGTTGTCCCTTTGCCTAACTGTGACCCTCTGAACATAGTTCACTGCTCGGAATCTCTGGTGTCGTTGTTATCCTCATGTAAACGTCTTGCAAGTGTTGCTTACTTTCCACATATTCCCGCTATCCACTGTCAATTGTACCGCAATAGG
Organism: Schistocerca gregaria; assembly: GCF_023897955.1. Classification (NCBI taxonomy): domain Eukaryota; kingdom Metazoa; phylum Arthropoda; class Insecta; order Orthoptera; family Acrididae; genus Schistocerca; species Schistocerca gregaria. The sequence continues at coordinate 692,587 of NW_026061892.1, read as the reverse complement.
ACTATATCGCACCCCGCGCCTTCCCCCCTCTGTCCCTCTGTCTCTCTGTCCTCTCAAGATGGTCGGTTGGGCGTTTGAGTGTTAAATGAGCCTCACACCTGTTTAGTTGCATTCAGATGTCGACGCCCTCAGTGTACGTCGTGGCATGGCCTGTGTCCATTGTCCGCTGATGTCTTACGCGTAACCCACACACTGTACCGATCATCCATCGTTACGTACTGAGTGAAGTAGTGTGATACGTGTGACCGTACGCTGGCTGTGCCCAATGGTGGCGAATCTCAAGTTCAATATGTTGTGCTCGATGCTACTTGTCTCGTCTCCCAATAACAGCTAGGTTGCACTGTGGTACGACGTAGAGGCGTGTGGGAGGAACGAACGAACGCATTGTATGTCACCCTGGGTCGCTGGTGGTGGTGGTGGTGGTGGGGGTGGGCGGGTGAGTCAGGTCAGCGTGAGCCGTCTGATATACTGTCGCGTGTATTCCGATTTCGTCGTATTGCCGCACACAAAGTGCTACCCTGGTGGACCGCGTTCCATATCTGGGACATGCCACAGATGCCTGTTGACAGTGTGTCACGGAAGGGACATCGCATATGTGCGCGGGCCACCTTCCACGTGTTCTCTCGTGCGCACGTCGAAGTGTGTGTGTGGCAATGCCATGACAGCACGCTCCCGGGCCTCTGTCGGCAGCGGCAAGCTCAGTTGGGAGCACGGGTGTTCGCATTGAAAGTGTCTACTCGCCTAACTCCGGGCGATTGCGCCTCTCTCGAAACCGACCAAGTACCTAGGACGGCGCTGCGCGCCGCCGGGACCTGAGAGGGTTTCGAGGTGTATCGTGCAGGGGAGCTCGGCCTCCTACTGTTTGCAGAATAATTGAGCGGACGTTTGCGTGTTCGCGCGGGCCCCCGGGACACACTCCCGGGCGGCCGGCTGCTCAGCTCTAGTTGACGCAGCTCCTTGGTTGATCCTGCCAGTAGTCATATGCTTGTCTCAAAGATTAAGCCATGCATGTCTCAGTACAAGCCGAATTAAGGTGAACCCGCGAATGGCTCATTAAATCAGTTATGGTTCCTTAGATCGTACCCACGTTACTTGGATAACTGTGGTAATTCTAGAGCTAATACATGCAAACAGAGTCCTGACTAGAGATGGAAGGGACGCTTTTAATAGATCAAAACCAATCGGATTGGCTCGTCTGGTCCGTTTGCCTTGGTGACTCTGAATAACTTTGGGCTGATCGCACGGTCCTCGTACCGGCGACGCATCTTTCAAATGTCTGCCTTATCAACTGTCGATGGTAGGTTCTGCGCCTACCATGGTTGTAACGGGTAACGGGGAATCAGGGTTCGATTCCGGAGAGGGAGCCTGAGAAACGGCTACCACATCCAAGGAAGGCAGCAGGCGCGCAAATTACCCACTCCCGACACGGGGAGGTAGTGACGAAAAATAACGATACGGGGCTCATCCGAGGCCCCGTAATCGGAATGAGTACACTTTAAATCCTTTAACGAGTATCTATTGGAGGGCAAGTCTGGTGCCAGCAGCAACGGTAATTCCAGCTCCAATAGCGTATATTAAAGTTGTTGCGCTTAAAAAGCTCGTAGTTGGATTTGTGTCCCACGCTGTTGGTTCACCGCCCGTCGGTGTTTAACTGGCATGTATCGTGGGACGTCCTGCCGGTGGGGCGAGCCGAAGGGGTGCTTTCGCGTCCCGAGGCGGACCCCGTTTAAATCCTACCAGGGTGCTCTTTGTTGAGTGTCTCGGTGGGCCGGCACGTTTACTTTGAACAAATTAGAGTGCTTAAAGCAGGCAAGCCCGCCTGAATACTGTGTGCATGGAATAATGGAATAGGACCTCGGTTCTATTTTGTTGGTTTTCGGAACCCGAGGTAATGATTAATAGGGACAGGCGGGGGCATTCGTATTGCGACGTTAGAGGTGAAATTCTTGGATCGTCGCAAGACAAACAGAAGCGAAAGCATTTGCCAAGTATGTTTTCATTAATCAAGAACGAAAGTTAGAGGTTCGAAGGCGATCAGATACCGCCCTAGTTCTAACCATAAACGATGCCAGCCAGCGATCCGCCGCAGTTCCTCCGATGACTCGGCGGGCAGCCTCCGGGATACCAAAGCTTTTGGGTTCCGGGGGAAGTATGGTTGCAAACCTGAAACTTAAAGGAATTGACGGAAGGGCACCACCAGGAGTGGAGCCTGCGGCTTAATTTGACTCAACACGGGAAACCTCACCAGGCCCGGACACCGGAAGGATTGACAGATTGATAGCTCTTTCTTGATTCGGTGGGTGGTGGTGCATGGCCGTTCTTAGTTGGTGGAGCGATTTGTCTGGTTAATTCCGATAACGAACGAGACTCTAGCCTGCTAACTAGTCGCGTGACATCCTTCGTGCTGTCAGCGATTACTTTTCTTCTTAGAGGGACAGGCGGCTTCTAGCCACACGAGATTGAGCAATAACAGGTCTGTGATGCCCTTAGATGTTCTGGGCCGCACGCGAGCTACACTGAAGGAATCAGCGTGTCTTCCTAGGCCGAAAGATCGGGGTAACCCGCTGAACCTCTTTCGTGCTAGGGATTGGGGCTTGCAAATGTTCCCCATGAACGAGGAATTCCCAGTAAGCGCGAGTCATAAGCTCGCGTTGATAACGTGCCTGCCCTTTGTACGCACCGCCCGTCGCTACTACCGATTGAATGATTTAGTGAGGTCTTCGGACTGGTACACGGCATCGACTCTGTCGTTGCCGATGCTACCGGAAAGATGACCAAACTTGATCATTTAGAGGAAGTAAAAGTCGTAACAAGGTTTCCGTAGGTGAACCTGCGGAAGGATCATTACCGACTAGACTGCATGTCTTTCGATGTGTGTGTCATGTCGCGCAACACGCTACCTGTACGGCAGTGGCCGTGCGCCGCGTGCGGAACCACGCGTGCCTCTCAAAACTAGCGGGAGTGTTGTTGTTGTTGTTGTTGTTGTTGTTGTTGTTGTGTGGTACGAGCGCTGAAGCTCTGGAGCGGTTGGCCTGCGGTACATGGCGCCTGGCGCCGGTTTTGAATGACGTTCGCCCGAGTGCCTGTCGGCTCCGAGGTGGAGCCGTACGACGCCCATCGGCTGTGAGGCCGTTGGACACAAAAAAATAGTGGAACAGGGGCCGTCAGACGCCTCAGTCCCGCAAATGCTACTGTCTTGAAAGAGACAGTGGGAGACTGAAAAGGAAAAGATCACCCAGGACGGTGGATCACTCGGCTCGTGGGTCGATGAAGAGCGCAGCAAATTGCGCGTCGACATGTGAACTGCAGGACACATGAACATCGACGTTTCGAACACACATTGCGGTCCATGGATTCCGTTCCCGGGCCACGTCTGGCTGAGGGTCGGCTACGTATACTGAAGCGCGCGGCGTTTGTCCCGCTTCGGAGACGTGGGAGTGTCGTGGTCGCCTGTGTGGCCGGCCGCGTCTCCTTAAACGTGCGATGCTCGCCCGTCGCCTGGCGGTTCGCATACCGGTACATTCTCGGTAGCGTGCACAGCCGGCTGGCGGTGTGGCGCGCGACACCTCGTACAACGACCTCAGAGCAGGCGAGACTACCCGCTGAATTTAAGCATATTACTAAGCGGAGGAAAAGAAACTAACAAGGATTCCCCCAGTAGCGGCGAGCGAACAGGGAAGAGTCCAGCACCGAACCCCGCAGGCTGCCGCCTGTCGTGGCATTTGGTGTTTGGGAGGGTCCACTACCCCGACGCCTCGCGCCGAGCCCAAGTCCAACTTGAATGAGGCCACGGCCCGTAGAGGGTGCCAGGCCCGTAGCGGTCGGTGCGAGAGTCGGCGGGACCTCTCCTTCGAGTCGGGTTGCTTGAGAGTGCAGCTCCAAGTGGGTGGTAAACTCCATCTGATACTAAATATGACCACGAGACCGATAGTGAACAAGTAGCGTGAGGGAAAGTTGAAGAGAACTTTGAAGAGAGAGTTCAAAAGTACGTGAAACCGCTCTGGGGTAAACGTGACAAGTCCAAAAGGTCGAACGGGTGAGATTCACGCCCATCCGGCCACTGGCCCCCGCCCTCGGCAGATGGGGCCGGCCGCCCGCGCGGAGCAATCCGCGGCGGGGTCGTGTCCGGTTGCCTTTCCACTCGCCGCGGGATGGGGCCGTTCCGGTGTGCGGTGGGCCGCACTTCTCCCCTAGTAGGACGTCGCGACCCGCTGGGTGCCAGCCTATGGCCCAGGTGCGCAGCCTGTCCTTCCGCGGGCCTCGGTTCGCGTCTGTTGGGCAGAGGTTGGTTGGTTTGTGGGGGTTAAAGGGACCAGACTACTTAGGTCATCGGTCCCTTGTTCCACGACCATAATAATACACGAAGAAAAGTCCAACAAGCAATAAAAACATAACGGAGACGACAAGGGACGACACAGTACAAGAAAGACATAGACGAAGACCAGAGAAAAGAGATTAAAAGACACACTGAGTGCGACGGTCATTGGCCGACCATGAAAATAAAACTGGAAAGGCCAACAACCAAGGGACACATTAAAACACCACAAACTAAAACCCCAGGCCAAAAGCCACAGTCGACACTAAAAAAAATAAAAGGGGACTCTCATATTGAATGATAAAAACCCCCTGCTCGAATAAAACGGAGAACTAAGTCAGCCATAGTAGAGTCACGGTTAAAAGAGCAGGGAGTGTATCAGGCAGCGCGAACGTCTGCCTGAGGGCAGTTAAAAGTGGGCAGTCGAGTAAGACGTGTACCACGGTCAGGGCCAATCCGCAGCGACAGAGAGGCGGGTCGTCACGGCACAATAGATACGCGTGCGTGAGCCGGGTATGTCCTATGCGGAGCCGGCAGAGGACGACAGCGTCCTTGCGAGACCCCCGCATGGAGGAGCGCCACACACTGGTTGTCTCCTTGACTGCCCGAAGTTTGTTGGGAGAGGGCAGGGTGCGCCACTCATCACGCCAAGCAGCAAGGACCTTCTGCCGCAATACGGATCGGACGTCACTCTCTAAAAGACCGATCTCCATGGCCGGGGAACTGACCGCCTGTTTCGCCAGTTCGTCAACCCGCTCGTTACCCGGGATGCCGACGTGACCCGGGGACCAAACAAAGGTGACAGAGCGGCCGCAACGGACGAGAGTATGGAGGGACTCCTGGATGGCCATCACCAGACGGGAACGAGGGAAACACTGGTCAAGAGCTCGTAAACCGCTCAGGGAGTCACTACAGATGACAAAGGACTCACCTGAGCGGGAGCGGAGAAACTCTAGGGCACGATAGATGGCAACCAACTTGGCAGTGTATACACTGGAGCCAGCTGCCAATGACCGTTGCTCACAATAATCCCGTAGAGTGAGAGCGTAACCAGTGTGAACAGAGACTACCGAACCGTCGGTGTAGGCCACCGCCGCGTTCGGAAACTCGGCCAGGATGGAAAGAAAGCGGCGGCGGAGGGCCTCCGGAGGCACTGAGACCTTCGGACCCTGTGCCAAGTCGAGCCGAAGGCACGGTCGGGGCACACTCCACGGGGGCAGACGGAGATTGGCCCGGAAAACAGGCGGCAGAGGAAAAAAGTCAAGGCCACGGAGAAGGTCCCGGAGGCGAACCGCAATGGGACACCCTGACCGGGGCCGCCTGTCTGGAACATGGACGATCGAGCGCGGGAACAGGAGACGGTAGTTTGGATGCCCTAGCATGCTATAAACGTGCGCGGCATAGGCGGCCAGACGGCGGTCACGCCGGAACCGCAATGGAGGGACACCAGCCTCCACAAGTATGCTGTCGACGGGGCTTGTCCGGAACGCTCCCGTGGCGAGGCGGATCCCGCAGTGGTGTATGGGATCCAGCAATCGCAACGCCGAAGGCGAGGCAGAACCGTACGCCACACACCCATAATCAAGGCGGGACTGGATCAGCGCTTGATATAGGTGGAGGAGGGTGGACCGGTTGGCACCCCACCTGGTGTGGCTTAAGCAACGGACAGCGTTTAAGTGCCGCCAGCATGTTTGCTTCAGCTGCCTAATATGGGGCAGCCAAGTCAACCGGGTATCGAACACCAGTCCCAAGAACCGATGCGTCGCGACCACAGCAAGAGGTTCACCGTCAAGGTAAAGGCGCGGCTCAGGGTGAACCGTGCGACGCCGGCAGAAATGCATAACGCAGGTCTTCGCGGCCGAAAACTGGAAGCCGTGCGCTACAGCCCATGACTGCGCCTTGCGGATGGCACCTTGCAGCTGCCGTTCAGCAGCGGCGATGCCACTGGAGCTGTAATATAGGCAGAAGTCGTCCGCATATAAAGAAGCCGCGACAGACGACCCCACCGCCTCAACGAGCCCATTGATGGCAATTAAAAACAGGGACACACTGAGGACAGACCCCTGTGGGACCCCGTTCTCCTGGACCCGGGAGGAACTATGCGACGCAGCTACTTGCACGCGGAAGGAACGATACGAAAGAAAATTCTGAATAAAAATTGGGAGCGGGCCCCTAAGGCCCCACCCATGAAGTGTGGCCAGGATGTGATGGCGCCAAGTCGTATCGTATGCCTTCCGCATGTCGAAGAAGACGGCAACCAGATGTTGGCGGCGCGCAAAGGCTGTACGGATGGCAGACTCCAGGGAGACCAGATTATCGACGGCAGAGCGGCCTTTACGGAACCCACCCTGAGACGGAGCCAGAAGGCCCCGAGACTCGAGGAGCCAACTCAACCTCCGGCTCACCATACGTTCCAGCAACTTGCAAGGAACGTTGGTGAGGCTTATGGGGCGATAGCTGTCCACCTCCAGTGGGTTCTTGCCAGGTTTCAATATGGGGAGGACTATGCTTTCCCGCCATTGAGACGGGAAAACACCCTCGACCCAGACGCGATTGAAAAGATCTAGGAGGCGTCGCTGGCAAGGCACTGAGAGGTGTTTCAGCATCTGGCTGTGAATGCGGTCTGGTCCAGGAGCCGTATCAGGGCAAGCAGAAAGTGCGCTCTGGAATTCCCATTCGCTGAAAGGAGCATTGTACGACTCCGCGCGGCGCGTGTGAAAGGAAAGCCTCCGACTTTCCAACCGCTCTTTCCGGGAGCGGAAGGCCAACGGGTAGTTCGTTGACGCGGAACACTGAGCAAAATGCTCTGCCAACCGGTCCGCAATCGTGTCGGAGTCGGTGCACACTGCTCCATTCAGCAAAAGCCCAGGGACAGAGACAGGTGGCCGATAGCCTTGGAGTCGCCGAATCTTGGCCCAAACCTGCGATGCAGAGGTACGGACGCCAATGGTGGAAACATAACGTTCCCAGCACTCCTGCTTCCGTTGGCGAATAAGGCGTCGGGCTCGGGCGCGGAACTGTTTAAAAGCAATGAGGGTCTCCAACGACGGGTGCCGCTTATGGCGCTGAAGAGCCCGCCGGCGATCTCGAATCGCCTCTGCGATCTCGGGCGACCACCACGGCACAGTCCTCCGCCGAGGTGCCCCGGATGGACAGGGAATCGCAGATGCCGCCGCAGAAACGATGCTGGTGGTGACCGACTGAACCACCGCATCAATTGGATCAGTGGAAGGAGGTGCGATCACTGCGACAGATGTAAATAAGTCCCAATCAGCCTTATTCAGAGCCCATCTGGAGGGGCGTTCAGAAGAGTGACGCTGTGGCAGTGACAGAAAGATGGGGAAATGGTCACTACCACATAAGTCGTCATGGACCCTCCAGTGGATGGATGGTGAAAGTCCGGGGCTGCAAATAGAAAGGTCAATGGCCGAAAACGAGCCATGGACCGCACTAAAGTGGGTCGCCTCTCCCGTGTTTAAAAGGCAGAGGTCAAGCTGTGACAGAAGAGTCTCGACATCTCTGCCCCGGCCAGTAATCGCGGCGCTACCCCACAAGGGGTTATGGGCGTTAACGTCGCCCAGCAACACAAAGGGAGGCGGCAGTTGTCCTATCAATGCAGCCAACACATGACGAGAGACATCACCATCCGGCGGAAGGTACAAACTGCAGACAGTAATAGGCTGAGGCGTCCACATCCTTACAGCGACAGCCTCTAAGGGTGTATGAAGAGGCACACACACTCGCTGTAGATAGAGTTAAGGACGTAGACGCAGACTCCACCAGACACCCTCTCATAAGCTGCCCGGTTCTTATAATAACCCCGATACCCTCGTAGGGCAGGGGTCCGCATTGCCGGAAACCACGTTTCCTGGAGGGCAATGCAGAAGAAAGGGTGACTGCTGACGAGTTGGCGGAGCTCAGCAAGGTGGTGGAAAAAACCGCTGCAGTTCCACTGGAGAATCACATTGTCCATGGGCGAAATAGGCGTGAAGGGACCGAGGAGGCAGATCACGTCACTGGGTCACCTGCTGTCACCGATCGAGGACCAGTACAATCGGCGTCCTTGGCGTCTGAGGGTATGGCGAGATCCAGGTCCTCAGCGGACGCCATGATCTCCACCTCATCCTCAGACGCAGAGCCTGTATGGAGCGGTGGGGCGGATGCCACCGCGCGTTCCTTGGCCTTAGAGGCCTTCTTCTTCTTCGTCTTCTCTCTCTGCTCCTTGGGCTTTACTGGCTGGGAGGGCTCCACCGAGTCAGTCACCGGGACGGAGGAGGAGCGGGAAGCCCTGCGACCAGCCGCTGGCCTGCTTTTCAGCCATTGGCTGACGTCACCCTTCCCAGAGGTGGAAACCTGGGAAGGGAGGGACCCGAGGGATCCCTTGCGAGAGAGAGTCGCCGAAGAAGTCAGACGCTTCTCCGGCTTAGAGTTGGGGACTTGTGTCCCCGATGGTTGGGGGGTCGTTGCTCCTGAGGTAGGTGGTGCAGGAGCAACAGATGGGGAAGTGCCCCCCACCATCAAGGGGGCAGGTGTAGTATTCCGGCTCAGAGTGTTCAGTGGAATCGGTGCAGCAGATGACAAAACTACTGTTTTGGCAGCGGTGGCATAGGAGCTGGTCAGAGCCACAGGATGTAGCCTCTCGTATTTCCGCTTAGCCTCAGTATAGGTCATGCGGTCCAGGGTCTTATATTCCATGATCCTTCGTTCTTTCAGTAGAACCTTGCAGTCTGGCGAGCAAGGGGAATGGTGTTCGCCGCAGTTCACACAGATGGGAGGCGGCGCACATGCAGTATTAGGATGTGAAGGGCGTCCACAATCTCTGCATGTCATGCTGGAAGTACACCGAGATGACATGTGGCCGAACTTCCAGCATTTGAAACACCTCATCGGGGGAGGGATATAGGGCTTCACATCACATCGGTAGACCATCACCTTGACCTTTTCGGGTAGGACGTCACCCTCGAAGGCCAAGATGAAGGCACCGGTAGCTACCTGATTATCCCTCGGACCCCGATGGACGCGCCGGACGAAGTGAACACCCCGCCGTTCTAAATTGGCGCGTAGCTCGTCGTCTGACTGCAAGAGTAGGTCCCTATGGAATATAATGCCCTGGACCATGTTGAGACTCTTATGGGGTGTGATCGTGACGGAAACATCCCCCAACTTGTCACAAGCGAGTAACCGCCGTGACTGTGCAGAGGATGCCGTTTTGATCAATACTGCCCCAGAGCGCATTTTGGACAAGCCCTCCACCTCCCCAAACTTGTCCTCCAAGTGCTCGACAAAAAACTGAGGCTTGGTCGCCATAAACGATTCCCCATCGACTCGTGTACAGACTAAATAGCGAGGTGAATAAGGTTCGCTGCCAACCGTAGCCTTTCGTTCCTCCCATGGTGTGGCCAGGGAGGGGAACGATTGTGGATCATATGCCTGAGCGTTATATTGAGGCCGAGAACGCTTAGAGACTGCTGGCGGCTGGCCGCCAGCAAGAGATGATGTACCACGCTTCATCGCGGGTCATCCGCCCTGATGCCACCTACTCCGACCAAGGGCCCTCCCCACGGGCGCCACCCAGCCTCAGCAACGACCACCTGGCGGGATGGCCATTGCCGGGAGTCCCGATGCCCCAAGGAGACAGGCATCTACTCCTTGGCATACGCGGGGAGTTAACGGCGCAGGCATCAGTAGAGCGATCCCTGTGTTGTCAGGGGGCTACAACCGACAGGGTACATGGCGGCCCCACCACAACGGACTGGCTACCGTGCTGGATTTCAGGTGAAATGTAGTCCATGATCGTCATTGGCGCATAAAGCGACACAGCAGAGCAGACTGCAAAAACCGCACCCAAGAACAAAGCCACGCCCTAGAGATGGTGAGTGGGCGGGACAGCTATGCGACGACGACCAACCAAGCTAGAGATGGTAATGAGCGATGGACACATTGCACCTTGTAAGGCGCCCTTCCCCAATCAGCTCGCTCTTCGGAAGAAATTAGAAGATGGAGGTCAAACCCGGTAGGGGACCATCACATAAGGCCGAAACGTTTGAGACTCCTTTTAGTCGCCTCTTACGACAGGCAGGAATACCGTGGGCCTATTCTTACCCCCGAACCCACAGGGGGGTGTTGGGCAGAGCCCCGGTGTCCTGGCTGGCTGCTCGGCGGTATATCTGGAGGAGTCGAGTCGCCCCTTTGGGCGCTCGGGCTCCCGGCAAGCGCGCGCGGTTCTTCCCGGATGACGGACTTACCTGACCCGGCCCCGGACGCGCGCCGCTGTTGGCTCGGGATGCTCTCGGGCGGAATAATCACTCCCGTCAGCGGCGCTTCAGCTTTGGACAATTTCACGACCTGTCTTGAAACACGGACCAAGGAGCCTAACATTTGCGCGAGTCATTTGGCGGTACGAAACCTAAAGGCGTAATGAAAGTGAAAGTCTCGCCTTGCGCCTGCCGTGGGAAAAAGGGGCTTCCTCGCCCTTCACAGGGCGGCGGCCACCACACTCCCGGGGCGTCTTGTCCTCATTGAGAGGTGAGGCGAACCTAGAGCGTACACGTTGGGACCCAAAAAATTGGTGAACTATGCCTGGCCAGGACGAAGCCAGAGGAATCCCTGATGAAGGTCCGTAGCGATTCTGACGTGCAAATCGATCGTTGGAGCTGGGTATAGGGGCGAAAGACTAATCGAACCATCTAGTAGCTGGTTCCCTCCGAAGTTTCCCTCAGGATAGCTGGTGCTCGTACGAGTCTCATCCGGTAAAGCGAATGATTAGAGGCCTTGGGGCCGAAACGACCTCAACCTATTCTCAAACTTTAAATGGGTGAGATCTCCGGCTTGCTTGATATGCTGAAGCCGCGAGCAAACGACTCGGATCGGAGTGCCAAGTGGGTCACTTTTGGTAAGCAGAACTGGCGCTATGGGATGAACCAAACGCCGAGTTAAGGCGCCCGAATCGACGCTCATGGGAAACCATGAAAGGCGTTGGTTGCTTAAGACAGCAGAATGGTGGCCGTGGAAGTCGGAATCCGCTAAGGAGTGTGTAACAACTCACCTGCCGAAGCAACTAGCCCTGAAAATGGATGGCGCTGAAGCGTCGTGCCTATACTCGGCCGTCAGTCTGGCAGTCATGGCCGGTCCTCGCGGCCGGCCGCGAAGCCCTGACGAGTAGGAGGGTCGCGCCAGTGGGGGCAGAAGGGTCTGGGCGTGAGCCTGCCTGGAGCCGCCGTCGGTGCAGATCTTGGTGGTAGTAGCAAATACTCCAGCGAGGCCCTGGAGGGCTGACGCGGAGAAGGGTTTCGTGTGAACAGCCGTTGCACATGAGTCAGTCGATCCTAAGCCCTAGGAGAAATCCGATGTTGATGGGGGCTGTCATAGCATGATGCACTTTGTGCTGGCCCCCGTTGGGCGAAAGGGAATCCGGTTCCTATTCCGGAACCCGGCAGCGGAACCGATATAAGTCGGGCCCCTCTTTTAGAGATGCTCGTCGGGGTAACCCAAAAGGACCCGGAGACGCCGTCGGGAGATCGGGGAAGAGTTTTCTTTTCTGCATGAGCGTTCGAGTTCCCTGGAATCCTCTAGCAGGGAGATAGGGTTTGGAACGCGAAGAGCACCGCAGTTGCAGCGGTGTCCCCTCGGACCTTGAAAATCCGGGAGAGAGCCACGTGGAGGTGTCGCGCCGGTTCGTACCCATATCCGCAGCAGTTCTCCAAGGTGAAGAGCCTCTAGTCGATAGAATAATGTAGGTAAGGGAAGTCGGCAAATTAGATCCGTAACTTCGAGATAAGGATTGGCTCTGAGGATCGGGGCGTGTCGGGCTTGGTCAGGAAGTGGGTCAGCGCTAACGTGCCGGGCCTGGGCGGGGTGAGTGCCGTAGGGGTGCCGGTAAGTGCGGGCGTTTAGCGTGGGCGTGGTTTGCTCTCGCCGTTGGTTGGCCTCGTGCTGGCCGGCGGTGCAGGATGCGCGCGCCTGTGCGGCGTTCACGCCCCGGTGCTTCAACCTGCGTGCAGGATCCGAGCTCGGTCCCGTGCCTTGGCCTCCCATGGATCTTCCTTGCTGCGAGGCCGCGTCCGCCTTAGCGTGCTCCTCCAGGGGCGCGCGGGTGCGCGGATTCTCTTTGGCCGCCATTCAACGATCAACTCAGAACTGGCACGGACTGAGGGAATCCGACTGTCTAATTAAAACAAAGCATTGCGATGGCCCTAGCGGGTGTTGACGCAATGTGATTTCTGCCCAGTGCTCTGAATGTCAACGTGAAGAATTTCAAGCAAGCGCGGGTAAACGGCGGGAGTAACTATGACTCTCTTAAGGCGATCAAGTGGCGGCGGCGCGGCTGCATCCGAACTCGGCTTCTCGAAGCGGGGTTTTGTTGTAGTCTAGCTGCTATTGCGAGGTCCCTTCCTTGGGTTGTAGTTACAGGGAGTGTGAAGCGCAACACATGGGCCTAGCCCTCTTAGCCTCTCCACTTCTGCAGTCTTCTCCCCTTCACGTGGGCCCGCTGATTTCGCAGAGCAGAAGACCGCACCAGGGGCCTGGGGGGGGGGTTATCAGGCCCCCCTCGCATTATCCCTTTTAGTTGGGGGCAGCATATATGAGAATACAAGTGGTGGTCCTTCCGCTGAAGGAGCCACCCCAGCTTCCCCAGCATCTAACCGGCCGTGCCGCAGATACGGTAACTTGTGTAGCTTTTTACGCCTGCAGTGAGTGCCACCACAGCTTCACCACCAAGAACGGTCTCGGGGTCCATCGCCGCCGCCAACATCCTGCGGCCGCCAACGCGGAGATCATCACGGAGAGGCATCGCGCGGTGTGGACGGAAGTAGAAGTCCTATCGCTCGCCAAAGCGGAGGCCAAACTGTTCCTTGAGAGGGACGCACGGTTCTTCTTCGTCAATCAAGAGCTGACGAGGATCTTCCCCGAGCGAACGCTTTAGGCGATCAAGTGCCAGAGGCGGAAGGCTGCCCACAAGCAGCTTGTCCGCCAGTTTATGGAGGCGCTTGAAATCGGTCGGGGGGAAGAGCCGGCGTACCGCCGGGGAGCGGTGAGGCCGCTGCCAGACACGGGCGATAGCGTTGCGCCACCCGATGACGCACCTGAGGACTTCGCGGCCGACACCACCGGGCCGCCGCTGGAGGGGCCGACCGACGCCGCCGTCTGGGAGCATCTAGCGGGGCTACCCGCTTCCGCTCAGCGCTTCTCTGCGCTAGACCGAATTATCGGTCTGGGGCCAGGAGCGCTGCCCAAAGTCATCCTGGGCATGCATCCAGACGCCCTTGCGTCGGTCGGATCCAGAGAGGAGAGGTCAACCACGAGGACACAGAGGCCGCGCCAACCACCTAACCGGCCTCCTGCTGCTCCGCCGCAGCAGAGGCGCAAACGGCGCCGATTGGAGTACGCCAAGACGCAGAGTGCCTTCCGGCGGTCGCGCGCGCGCTGCGTGCGTGGCCTTCTGGATGGCACCCTGCTGCAGGTGTGTGTGTGTGTGTGTGTGTGTGTGTGTGTGTGTGTGTGTGTGTGTGTGTGTGAGGTATACGGGCGCGAAACAGCGTGGTCATCAGCCCCAAACGCATAGAAACAGGAACACAAGCGGTGAAGAGACGAAGACGGACGCCGAACAAGGAGAACGGCTAAAAGACACAGGCCTGACGCAGTTCCAAATGCGCACATACAGAGGCAAAACAAGAGGAGACGAAACACACTAAAAAAGGAAAGGAAACACAAGGAAAAGAGAACAGATACCGAAGGGAAACAAGGAGGTAAAACCTGGGTGAGCCAGTCACCCAGCAGCACATTAAAACCTTCTCCCTAAAATCCGAGGCAACAGATTGGACAGGACACAAAACCGTAAGACCTTAACCACAGTCGCTGCGTCGTCTTGCAAAATAGAGGGCAAATCCGGTGGCAAGAAAACCACCGCCCTCTGGTCAGAGAATAAAAGACAGTCAAGTAAAATGTGGCGGACAGTAATCTGGACGCCACAAGCACTGCAGATTGCGGGGTCCTCCCACCGGAGTAAAAAACCATGCGTGAAGTGACTGTGTCCAATGCGGAGGCGAGTGAGGAGAACCTCATCCCGCCTGTATGACTGGTAGGACGTACGCCATGGTCGCGTAGTGGCCCTTACCAGACGCAGCTTATTGTCAGAAACTGCCAACCACTCCTCTTCACATTGATGCATAACACGAAAACGCAAAAGGGAGGTTACAGCATGGAGGGGGATGGCACATTCAACAACGTGAGGGAGGGAACATGCATCTTTGGCAGCCACATCCCCCAGTTGGTTTCCCCTAATACCCACGTGCCCGGGCACCCAGCAGAAAGAAACCTCCTTCCCCTGCCGTTGCAGGTGGAGTAGGGCATCGTGGATGTTCTGGACGACCGTATCCGCTGGGTACAACTGTTGCATGGTCTGAAGGGCACTCAGGGAGTCAGAAAAAATGAGGAACGTAAGACTGGGAACACATCTCATCTGCTCCAATGCCCGCAAGATTGCAAACAATTCGGCATCGAGGGTGGTAAACGCCGCAGGAAGCCGTAACTTGACGACTCGATCAGGGAAAACAACAGCACAACCAACAGAGTCCCCCTGTTTAGAGCCATCTGTGAATACAGGTACATGGTCCGGGACGACTGGAAAAGAGACGTTCCATAGGCGGTCGGGCAACGGTAGGGTACGCAGGGGAGGTAGGACAGGCAAGGAAATGACACACCCATCGCACCATGAGGAGTTTCCGCCGTATGGCGAGCGGTGGTTTCCCTGCCTCAGCACACAGGCTGGGGATGGGACTGGTACGGAAGGCACCAGTGGCCAGCCTGATACCCTCATGGTGTACTGCGTCAAGGATCTTCAGATACGAAGGCCTTGCTGACCCATACACGGTGCAAGCATAGTCAAGACGCGATCGGACGAAAGCCCTATAAAACTGCAGCAGACGCGCCCGATCTGCTCCCCAGGACCGATGGCTCAGACACTTCAAAATATTCAGTGCCTTCAGGGCCCGCACCTTGGGGTCTTTAAGGTGAGGCAACCACGACAACTTGGAATCAAAAGGGAGGCCCAGGAACCTCACAGTGTCTCTAAAAGGAAGAATGGTGTCCCTCAGACGCAATTCAGTGGAGGTAAAAAGACGCCGAGAACGATTAAAATGAACACACACAGATTTGTCTGCAGAAAATGTAAAACCCGTCTTTGCAGTGCATGCCTCTAAGCGCTTTATCGTAAGCTGTAACTGCCGACTAGCACTGACAAGACTGGAGGAAGAACAGAAAACAGCAAAATCGTCCACAAACAAGGAGCATTGGGCAGGACTCCGGATAGTGGATGTGATACTGTTAATAGCAACGACAAAGAGGCTGACACTTAAAACGCTGCCCTGAGGAACACCATTCTCCTGCACGTACAAATCCGATAGCACATTACCAACCCGATACCGAAAGAGGCGGTGAGACAGAAAGGACCGAATTAAGACGGGGAGACGGCCACGAAAGCCCCACTCATGGAGTTGATTCAGGATAAGGCGGCGCCAAGTAGTGTCATACGCCTTATTAATGTCAAAGAAGACCCCCAGACAATGCTGGTTACGTAGAAAGGCCTGCTGGATGGCGTCCTCAAGCAGGGTCAAGTTGTCTATAGTGGAACGACATCTCCTAAAGTCACACTGAGAGGGGCTAAGAAGCTGCCTGGTCTCGAGCAGCCAAACCAGGCGGCGGTTGACCATGCGTTCCAACGTCTTCCCAACGCAGCTCGTCAAGGCAATACTCCGATAACTACTGGGATGCGTTCGGTCCTTCCCTGGTTTGAGGAGGAGAATCAAAATTGCCTCCCTCCATGAGTCAGGGTACGTGCCAGATAACCATATCATATTGAAACAGTTCAGGAGAACTTCCTTGGATGGCAGCAAGAGGTGCCGCAGCATGCTGTACCGGATTTGATCATGACCAGGCGCAGTATCATGAGCCATAGTCAGCGCAGAATCCAGTTCCCACATTGTGAAGGGGCAGTTATAGGGTTCAGAATTTGGAGACCGGAAGTCCAAGTGACCCCTTTCGATGGCAGTGCGGTAGCAGCAGAAATCTGGATCACAGTTAATAGTGGCGGTAGATTCCGCAAAATGCATGGTCAGTGTCTGGGCAATGTCTCTCGGCGCCATGAGGAGACATCCCTAATGCAGCAATGCCGTGACAGGTAGCTGGCTGAGTTTCCCGGAAATCCTCCTGATGGCTTCCCATACTTTCGTAGAACTAGTGGTGCGAGAGATGGAATTCAAGAACGATTGCCATGACCGTCGTTTGCTCTCTTTAATCACTCGCCGCGCTCTGGCCCTTGCCACCCGAAAGGCAACAAGGTTGTCAGCTGAGGGACGGCACTTGAAGCGGCGCAGTGCTGCACGGCGGGCGCGGATGGCTGAGTGGCACTCAGTGGTCCACCAAGGGACAGGACGCCTCTTGGGATGACCGGATGACCGTGGGATTGACAATGCAGCAGCATGTGAGATCACGGCTGCAACATGGTCTACCCATTCGTGGACGCTGGCACGGTGTTCCAAAACAGCCAGTTGGCTGAAAAGTGTCCAGTCACCTCTGCAAAGGTGTCACCGGGGCGGCACTGGTAATGCCACAGCCTCATCCAGGAGGCGAATCCAGAGGGGCAAATGGTCACTAGGAGGAGGTCAGCTGCAGCCTCCCACAGAGCAGAATCCGCGAGTGCTGGAGAGCAAAAGGAAAGGTCAATAGCCGATGACGATCCGGAAGCAGTACAGAAATGAGTGGGAGCACCAGAGTTGAGGAGGCACAGTTCTTCAGACATCATGACGCTTTCCAGAATGCGACCCCTGGGGCAAGTAGTCCGAGAGCCCCATAAGACATTATGAGCGTTGAAGTCTCCCAGAAGAAGAAATGGGCGGGGGAGTTGGCTAATGAGGTCCGTGAGAGCCTCAGAGTCTATCGCATCCGGAGGTGGTAAACAGACTGTGAGCCTCCGACCCACAAGAATGTCAACTGCAACTGCTTGCAAGTCGGTGACGAGAGGGAGCTCAGATGAGGGGTGCACATCACGGACAAAAACCGCAACACCACCCGTTGCCCTTTGCCCCGTCAGATCATCTTTTCGATATGCGGTATAGCCGCGTAAAGAAGGAGAATCAGTGGCCCGAAAATGTGTCTCTTGGAGACATAAGCACAAGGGGCACTCTCGTATGAGGAGTTGTAATTCGACCACATGCGTCCTGAAACCATTCAGGTTCCACTGTAATATGGGAGCCAGTGATCAGGGTGGCTGAACTTTCACCCTGCCTCTGTGCTTTGGAGGAGAGACCGTACTGGCCGGAGATTTATTCCTGGGGCGAGAAGATCGCCCCCGGTCGACATCAATGACCATAAGCTCCGATGACGACCCACGGGAGATGTCAGACAGTACGATGGCCTCGTCATCGGACCGATGCTGACTAGTCTCCTCAGGTGGCAGAACCTTCATCTTCTGAGGCTTTGTCTTGGGGGGATTGGAATGCAGAGCCTTGTCAACAGTTGGAGGTTGACTCGCCTGGGCAGAAGGCGCCATATGGGGGGAGGTGGAAGTACCTCAATGTCAGCAACCATGGCCTTGTCCGAAGTAGCGGGGAGAGCCGCAGATTTCAAAACAACCGCAGCAGCACAAGTGCACTGGTTTTTTGAGAGCGGAAGCGAAAGATGTTGAAAACACAGGAGGTTGCATGGCCTTAAAGAGCTGCTTGGCCTGACCATAGGGAATGCGCTTAGATGTTTTAATCTCCTGTACCTTCCGTTCTTCAAGATAGATGGGGCAGATCCGGCTCCAGACAGGGTGACTCCCAGAGCAATTCACGCACTTTACAGGCGATGAACAATCGGCTCCGTCATGGGCAGGCTGACCACATTTACCACAAGTGGCTATCCCATTGCACCCCAACGTAGTATGCCCAAAGCGCTGACATTTAAAACAGCGCATTGGGTTGGGGAAATATGGCCGTACGGGCAAACGTAAGAACCCCGCTTTAACATGCTCTGGGAGTCTCGGGCAACTGAATGTGAGAATAAACGAGTCAGATTTGACGAGGTCCCCATTGACTCGTTTCATAATGTGCTGCACGTTAACAACTCCTTCGTGAGGCCACTCAGATTTTAGCACGTCTATGGGGATATCCACCAAGTCCCTACACGTCACAACACCCTAACTATAATTCAAAGTGGAGTGGAGCTCGGTCTCGACAGCGTACTCTCCTAGACAATTTGCTTTCCGAACGGCAGCAACTTGACGGGAACTGGAAGTTTCAACTAACAGAGTCCCATTGCGCAGTCGCTTTACAGATTTCAGTGTTCCTGCAATTCCCTCAAGACCCTTGTGGATGTAAAAGGGAGAAACCCTCTCAAAGCTACCCTCCTTCCTTTTAATAATCAAAAACACATTCTGATTATCAGCATGTGCTCCGTTACAACATTCTGTTAAATCTCTAGCAACACCAGGCGCTGGACGACTCTCAGCGCGTAGCCGCTTTTTCAATGGGGGTGTGTTTTCCTACCAGCCGCCCACCCAAGCCACTGGTAGGGGGAAATGTAGAGGTCGAAGGGTCCATTGCGGTCCCACGAGCAGCTAGGGAACTAAAAGTCCACTCAGACAGAGCCCCGCATGCCTGAGTAAGCCTTATACAACTGGGGTGCGGCAGGTGCCCCAGAGGTTGCCCGCTTGCGACTGTTCCACCCCAACAGCCATGCATCTTCTAGGCACGGAGCACACCGAAAGATTGAGGGGTTTTTATAGAGGTTGGCCTTCCTCGCAATCCAGGCGGTCAAGCCAAGATTACCATTCCCCGCAGCACACAACATTTCACCGCCGCGCCGTACGGTGGTCGCTGAAGCATGTCAGGGGGTTACGGTGACAGGACACTGGCGGCGCAGACCAGTCCCCAGCTCAGAACCCCGGGGTCGCCAAGCCCGTACTCAGCAAGTGAACGCTGAGCCCCTGGGGGCACCCTGCTGCAGCCGCCGCCTGACATCCCCGGTCTGCTGGAACTTCTGGGCGGACCTCTTCACGAAGAAGCCCATCTCCACCGCGGGCTTCAACCGTGACCGCCTCCTGCCGCATTCAGAGCCTGTTGCTCCTGAGCGTCTGTGGGGGCTGGTCACATATGAGGAGGTCGCCGCTGCCTTGCCGCCCAGAGGTTCAGCAGCCGGCCCGGACCTCCTTACTCCCGTCTAGCTGCGGCGCCTGCTGCACGAAGTCCTCGTAAAGTTGATGAACCTCTTCATTCTGGCCCGTGGCCTTCCAGAGCGTCTGCTTCGCGCACGCACGTCCCTCATCCCCAAAACGGCTGCACCAACATCCCCTGCTGACTTTCGCCCCATCATGGTCTGCTCGGTGCTGGTGCGGACCTTCCATAAGGTTCTTGCGTCACGCCTGATGCATGCATGTGCTGTGGACGAACGTCAGCGGGCATTCATTCCTCGGGATGGGATGTTGGAGAATACCTTCATCCTGGACACTGCACTCACCGACGCAGTCCGCTCCTGCCGCTTTGTCTTTGTGGCATCGATCGACGTTTCCAAAGCGTTCGATTCGGTAGATCATTCAGCCCTTCGCCCTGTGCTGAGGGCTCATGGCCTGCCAGATAGCTTTATTGAATACGTCGACCGGTGCTACGAGGGCAGCGCGACAGTGATAGCTGGCGGCGCCGGCGTGGGCGTGTCTGTGCAGCTGTCAAGGGGCGTCCGTCAGGGCGATCCCCTCTCCCCCCTCCTTTTCAATTTTGCGGTGGACCATGTTTTAGGACAACTGCCCTCCCACATCGGAGCTCGCATACTCGGTCGCAGAGTCAACGCTGCGGCCTTTGCTGATAACATCCTGCTTTTCGCATCGACCACGAGGGGCTTGCAGTCCCTCATCGACGCAGCCATCGCAGCCCTCGCACATCTGGGGCTGCAGGTCAACGCCCGGAATTGTTTCACCCTCGCCTTGGTCGCTTCAGGACGCAAAAAGAAGGTGAAGGTGGACGGAGACATCACCTTCAGGGCAGGCAACACCACCATGCCTGCCCTGCGCGTGGGTGAGACCTTCCGGTACCTGGGGCTGCAATTCTCCACCGCCGGTCGCTGCATTTTCAACCCCCGACGCCATCTGGGGGAGCAGCTGGATGTCATCACGCGAGCTCCGCTCAAGCCGCAACAGCGCCTCTATGCTCTCACGAATGTACTTCTTCCTGGCCTGTACCATGGGCTGGCACTTACCCGCACCCGCTTGGGTGCGCTAAAATCCGCCGACATCACCATCAGGGCCTCCGTCAGGAGATGGTTCCGCCTCCCGGCGGACACTCCCCTGGGCTACTTCCATGGTCCTGTTGCCCAGGGGGGCCTCGGCATTCCATCGTGCCGTTGGATGGGGCCAAACCTTCGTCGGTCCCGTCTCCTGGCGTTGAAGAAGATTGGGCCAGCCTTCGACGGTGCAGGCCTGGATGAGGTGCAGCGTGAGATCGAGGTGCTGGAGCGGCATCTTATGTGGGAGGGCCACCACCTCAAATCGTCAACGCAGGTTGGAGAAAAGTGGGCAGCACGCCTACACGTTGCCATCGACGGCGCAGCGCTGTCATCTTCCGCCGCCGTCAAAGGGCAACATCAGTGGGTCGCCGACACCAGTGGTCTTCTATCTGGGCGTAATTACATCGATGCTCTCCGCGCCCGCATCAACGCCTTCCAGACGAGGGCACGGCGTAGCCGGGGGCGGGAAGCAGACACCAGATGCCGTGCGGGCTGCCAGGCCGTTGAGACCGCCAACCACGTATTACAGGCTTGCTACAGAACGCACGGGCCCGAGTGAAGCGTCATGACGCAAATGTGCGCTATGTCGCTCGTGGACTCGCGCAGAGGGGCTTCAATGTTTCTGTGGAGCCCCACCTCCGTACACCTGAGGGGATACGCAAGCCTGACGTGGTGGCGGTCAAAGACGGCACCGGCCGCGTGATTGACGCCCAGTTAGTCGGGGACCATCTCCGGCTCGACTGGTGTCATTCCCAGAAGGTGGCCTACTACGACACGCCATCCATCCGGCGTGCTATCTCCAATCTGCACCGTGACGTCCCCACCGCGACATTGAACTGGAGGGGCGTATGGTCTCCAGCGTCGGCGAAGGATCTCTGCGCATTAGGATTTCGACCCCGAGAACTGGCGGTACTCAGCACGAGAGTACTGCAGAGCTGCTGCACAAATTACCGTATCTACGAGCGAATGACGACCGCAAGGCCGATGCCACGATCCGGCGTCGGATAGACTGCTGGATATTTTCTTCGCCTTGACTCCTGGGGCCTATCCACAGGAGCAATAACCGTCTTTGTTCTCTGTTCTTTCTCTCTTTATCTTTCTATTTGTGTTTTCTTCCTTTTCCAAATACATTATATTGTTGTTCTTAATCGCCCTGTAAGTCCCCACCTCGGTGGCGGACATTGGCGTACTAAATGTGGTCCATTGTACAAATATATTGTATTTATACTTGTGTTATTCTATGGAATAAAGACGGCTTGTCATAGCCAAATGCCTCGTCATCCAATTAGTGACGCGCATGAATGGATTAACGAGGTTCCCGCTGTCCCTATCTACTCCAGGGAAAAGCGGTCTGTGCAGCGCCACCTGGGGGAGGTGTGTTGCTTCCCATAACTGGGTTAAAATCACCAGGACACCCTCCAATTCCCCGAAGTCAACGAACGCGTCGGGGCTCAGAGGAACCTGAGTGAGTCGGGGACCGTAATGTCCAATCTCGTGGCCTTGTCGTGGCTCTCTGGCTCAGTAACCCCCTTGGATGGGGCGAAGCTAACACGGGATGGGCCGTCCATGCATGACGTTAAAAGGCTAGCCCTTAACTGGGTGCAATCCTCACGGTCTGCACTGGCCCACCGTTAACTAGCAAAAGCGGTGGGTGAGACATGGTCGGTCATGATCCCCCGGTACGTGTGGAGACCCCCCCTGGGGAACGTAACTCGGGCTTGAGTGCCGCATCGTCTCGATGATGTAAAACTCCACGTATAAGACCCAGTCATGTCCATCTTCATCATCATCACCGTCAACATCTCTGGGCTGTGGATTTGTGAGGGTTGTCGTGTGTCAAGGCAGGACGTAAAACTCCCGTCGCGGCAAGACGATAAGTGCCCCCAACCCAAGCGAAAGCAAAGGGTGCGTGGCGCAGGGGAAGCTGCGTAACGAGAGACACAACATCTGTCTCTCCTGAGTTGAGCGCGGCGGCTGGGCGAGGGTATGAGGGTAAGTCTCACGACGATCCCGGAACCCTGCGGTCTGGCTGCTGCAGTTCCTCACGTCCTGGACGACGTTAAATGGTTCCCCAACCCAAAGCGAAAGCAAAGGGTGCGTGGCGCAGGGGAAGCTGCGTCACAAGGGACACTACATCTGTCCCTCGCCGGGCAAACAACATCTTAGCCCTGCAATTCCCACGGCCACATTCGCTGGGGAGGGATCACGGCCTGAGCCGGCAAAGGCTCATCGCCGTGAACAGGATGTCCCGGACACGTTCCGTCAAGCCAGTTCGTGGTGACATGTCCCTGGCTAGGTTAGATGGGGCCAGACCTCTGAAAGTCTGGGGGACCGACCCAGCACCTGGGTAGGACTGGGTCCCTAGCCTACAGGTGGGAACTCGGCCGAGTAGGGGGCGAAGGCCGAGTGATGAATCCGCCTCTCCGGAATGCGGTGGACATTTGCCGGGGAGGGACGGGTGAAATCTCCAGTGGTGTGGTCGTGGAAGGGGACTAGTGCGCTGGAAACGGTGTGCTAAACCCAGCAGCTCATAAGGCTCTTGGTCAAGGGGCGGGACTGGTGAGCGAGCTTCATTAAAGCCCCCCCCCATGATAGAGGTGCCGGTCGGGGGAAACAGATGGGCCCCATTTCTTTTCACTCTTCAATCAACTATGGTTGATAACATGGAGAGTAAAACGGCGCTGTCGGAGCATGATGCTCCAATCGAGGCGACATATATGAATATGACAGTTATGGAGAGACATGCACATTTCCTTCGGCTGTTAGACCGAAGTGTAAAGCACGGAAAGATCACCGCAGAACAGATCAGGGTGATCAAGGAGGATATTGCCAATTGGGCATTGGCACATGCCAGGCTTGAGGGGCAGTATACCGAGATCAAGGCAGAGAATGACCGACTAAGAAAAGAAATAGCCAAGCCTCAAAATACTTATGCTGCAGCTGCAGCAACTCCAACTCAAAGCAAAGGCACAGTTACGGTCAAAGAGACAATCAAACAAAACGTCGAAAAGGCAGTACCAACTGTATTTATAAAACCCAAAAATGGTGACGATGTGAAGACTGCCAAAGAGAAATTTGAAAAAAGCATAAACCCACGAGTTGACAAAATTAAAATTAACCAGATACGGACAACAAAAAATGTTTTAATAGTTGAGCTGGCCTCCACGGGGACAGCGAGAAGCTAATAAACAATGTCAAACTGAAAGAGTCTTTCACCTGCGAAAAACCAAAAAAGCGCAGGCCACTAATGATGATGTATGACGTTCCGTCATACATGACTCAAGATGATGTAGCTGATTGCGTATATGCGCAAAATTTTTAAGAGAAGTTGACCCGGGAACAATTTGTGGAACAGTTTAAGGTACGCTTCAAAGCAGGTCCTCGCGACCGGAACACTGTACATTACGCAATCGAAGTTGCGCCAACACTAAGAAAACAGATCATAACAACAAACAGGCTCTATGTAGGGTACAACGCAATATCCATAAAGGATTACACTGCACTAGCAAAGTGCTCGAAATGCCAAGACTACGGCCATGTGGCCAAATATTGTAACTTCCAGAATCCAGTATGTGGAAATTGTGGAAGTGAAAAACACGACAAGAGTAAATGCGAAAGGGAAACACCAACCTGCATCCCGTGTAAATATCGCAAACGTACTTGCCACAATCCTGGCAAAGAATGCCTTACCTACAAGTTACTATTACAGCGACTTATACAGAGGACCGATTATGGCGACTCGCTATAGGGTTACTCGTAAGCCTAGTAAACAAGCAAGGGATGCAGGAAGATGGCGAAAGTTACAGGAGACTCAGTCCCCTGTGGACAATGCGACTGAGGAGA
This sequence comes from Schistocerca gregaria, assembly GCF_023897955.1. Lineage (NCBI taxonomy): Eukaryota > Metazoa > Arthropoda > Insecta > Orthoptera > Acrididae > Schistocerca > Schistocerca gregaria. The sequence continues at coordinate 668,178 of NW_026061892.1, read as the reverse complement.
ATGAGGAAGGGAAGGAGAACGAGGAAGGGAAGGTTTATTGTGTTTCAGTGCCTGCTGTGCGGCCGGAGACGACCGACTTCTCCTGCCAGGTCGGGTCCTTCCTGGCCACAGGGAGAGGTCCCCCGGAGGAGGTGGCGGAGAAGAGCAAGACAGGGTCTCCCTGCTCCCGTGACGGGGGCTTGCCCCCGCAAGCGGAGGGGGAGATATACACACTACCAATGTCAGCTGAGCAGCCAGAGATGACGGACTTTTCCTGCCAGGTCGGGAATTTCCTGACTGCGGGAGAGGGTCCCCCGGACTCTCTGGCGGAAACGACGGCCGGGGTGGCGAGCTCCTCCCTCCAGGGAGGGGGTTCGCCTTCACCATCAGTGGGGGAGTCGACACCGGTCGCTGCGGAGGGCTCTGCAGCTGAGAAAACTGTCAAAACAGTAACAATAACACCAGAGACTGTAGAAGTAACAAAGACTGTAGAAATAACACCAGTAGACAAAGCAGTAGAAATAACTCCTGGTGGTGGTACCGTAGAGGAAATGTACAATAAATGTCCGCCAGAAAACACTTATACTATCTGTGAAGAGACACTAAGGTTATCAAGGTTAGAAGAACCTACAGTGTTGAATATGGCTCTGAGGCAGCTGGTGAGGGTTGGGCATCCTCGTGGTGAAAAAATCACATTCCCAACTCTGGAGGACGCAGACTGCATACAGCTACCAGCTCTAAACATTCCAACAGAATTTTCGAAATTACAAGACTTAGTTTCGAAATTGTATGTTCGACGGGGTAGGGAGTTTGATCTAAATAAAACTTACAAAAACATGGTAAAGATGTACGGCAGTATTGGCTTCGACCCTGCCCAGATTTGGCCTGATAGCCATTTCTATACCAGGCACCCTGATTAACATAAACGTCTTACAGATAAATGCCATGCGGAGCTCCCTTGTTGCTCAGGAGCTCCGCAAAGTCGCGGAAGAAAAGAATACTGATGTGATATTAATACAAGAGCCGAACTCTGTCTCCGGCGGGATCACAGGCTTTCCCATAACTGCTCAAGTAATCTCCACAGGTCTAAATCCTATGTCTGTAATTGTTATTCTCAACAAGCATATCAAAACAACTGTATTGACACAGTTCTGTACAACCCATGTTACAGTAGTGGAAATAAACATGTGTAACACACACTGGTACATGATAAACACGTACTGTCAGTATAGAGACGCAATAGATACATATCTTGGGCAGTTATCAACAACTTTACGTGCCCTTGCAGGCAAATCAATTATAATTACAATGGATAGCAACGCAAAGTACCCCTCTGGCACAGCCAAGTGCAGGATCAACGAGGCCTTGCATTGGAAGATCTCGTAATGGAATACAATTTACATGTTGTTAACTGCCCTGGCAACCCTCCTACATATAGGAGTAGAGCAGGGGTGGCTTCACACATAGACGTTACACTGTGCATGGCAAACATCATAAACAATATTCAAAACTGGAGGGTACTTGATAATATCACCACAAGTGACCACAATGTCACTGAATTCACAATAGTGCCACAAGTGGAGCATGTGCTGGAGGAGTGGACAATGCAATACGACTACGGGAGAGCAGACTGGGACCTGCTGGAGGCGGAGTTTTGTCCTCCAGAGTTGGGAGACGGTCCTTTCGATATAGACGAGGCTGTAGGGGCCTTGATTGTCTCTATCAGGGCGGCTGTAGCCGCGGCGATACCGACGCGAAGGCGCTTCATACGCAAAGTGACCTCTCCATGGACTCCAGAGCTTACGAGGCTCCAGCAGTCTATGAGAAGAGCACGGAATAGTTATCAAAGGTCCTTTACCTAGGAGGAAAGGCAATATCATCTGGCCCAGTACAGGAGAAAGAAGTGGCTCTTTAAGGAGACCTTAAAACAACATCGCCAGCAGAGTTGGGAAGACTTTGTGAAGTCTCACCTGACCCTGGACCCTTGGGGTACACCGTACAAAATAGTTATAGAAAAGATCCACTCGCCGATGCATCTCTCGACCGTAAGAGTCGGTGACACGGACAGACTGACAGAAGATTGGGCTGAGACTGCGGAGGTGTTACTAAATGTGCTCCTCCCTGACGATCGACCAGACACAGACAACGAGATGCAGCGAGAACTAAGACGCCAAGACCAGCTGGAATATTACAATAACTTACAGGTGTACGCCTTCTCTACTGAGGAGGTGAAGGCAGCCATGCGCTCATTTGCGAAACGCAAGGCTCCGGGGCCAGACGCAATCCCTGCGGAAGTCCTGCAGTGTATTGCTAACAAGCTGGCACTGGACCTTGCAAAAATATACAACAGATGTCTTGAACTACAGATCTTCCCAACCTGCTGGAAAAGAGCTGAGGTTATAATCATAAAAAAGGCCCCATACAAAGATCCAACGGTGCCTAAATCCTACAGGCCCATCTGTCTCTTAGACGTCTTGGGGAAGACTTTTGAGAAGCTATTGGTCTCTAGACTGTCAAGCCACAGAATCCTACGTGGCATGAGTAACTTGCAATACGGATTTCATGCTGGCAAATGAACATCAGATGCCATAAATAAAGTGGCAAGTATTGTACACTCATCCACGAGGAAATACGTTCTCGGAGTCATGGTGGACATTTCGGGAGCCTTCGACAATTTGTGGTGGCCGGCGCTCTTCTCTCGTCTTCCAGAGATGGAGTGTCCGGCAGCGCTATACGGTTGTCTGAGGGACTACTGTCGAAATAGTGTCGCCAGAATCACGGCTCCCGGTGCCGTGGTGTTCAAAAACATATCAAAGGGCTGCCCACAGGGCTCTGTGTGCGGACCCTTATTCTGGGATGTGAACATGGACCCGTTGTTAGATACACTGGAAAGGAACAATATGACACTGGGAGTCATGGCGTATGTGGATGACCTCCTCGTCCTTGTAGGGGGTGGCAGCCGTGCCGAGGTAGAGACAAAAGCGGTCCACGTGTCCGAAATATTAACACAATGGTGCTACAGTTCAAAATTGGAGATCGCGCCTCAGAAATCTAGCTACATTTTGTTGAAAGGTAAACTAGCTCTTGACCCAATCATAAGGCTAGATAATCGAATTGTTACAAGGACGTGAGCCGCAAAGTACTTCGGCGTCCTTATAGACGAAGCATGGAGCTATGTTCCACATATAGCTCATGTTGCCTCAAAGGCTTTAGCAGTCCTCAATAAATTAATCAGCATAGCTCAAAGGCGGTTTCATCTTCCCCCAATCGCAACAAAGATGTACAACAACTGCATACTCGTACCTATTGTGGGATATGGTTCTAGTGCCTGGGCGCACAAACTCACTCAGGTAAAACCTGCCATTATGGTAAGACGTATACAACGAAACGTAATACTCAGATGTGTGGGCGCATTCGGCACAACACCCACAGATGCTCTTTGTGTGATAATGGGGCCTTGTCCCCTGGACTTACAAATTAGACAGCAGGCAGCGATGTATTGGTTGTCCAAACGTGAATACCAACGTGTAGCAATGATAATGGGTGAACACCTAAACAATGTTAAGGAGATCAAGCACAAAGTAATGAGTCTTTGGCAACAACAATGGGACACATCAGAAACAGGAAGGCGTGTCTATGACCTCCTTCCCAATGTCCGAGAAAGAATACATAACAAGCACATTAATCCATCTCAAGGCATTGTTCACTTTGTTTCAGGACACGGCCCCTATCCGGTGTATTTACATAGGATAGGGAGTCGTCCAACACCTGAGTGTGTTTGTGGTGCCCCTGTGGGGACGCCCGAGCACATAGTATTCGAATGCCCTGAATTCGATCCAGTTGCCTCGGATTTAAGGCAAGAATTAAGAAATCTCACTGTATTTGAAATACTGAGAAACCCTGACACATACCAGACACTACAAAGTCTAGTCGATCAAATATCCCAATTCGCTAGATTAATATTTGAGGAAATACATTAAAGTTAAACCAGAGAAAAGCCGTACTCCTCAACAGGGATGAGGAGTATTGTGTGGTAAAAAAGTTGCATTACGCAAACACTAGCATTGTCGATGGTGGAAAGGAGGGTAGCCGCGCTTTCTGGATGTCCACTTGCGCAGTGCCTGTCTGGCCCACCGACGAAACACAAAGATCTGGGAACTGCAACGAGGGCAAGAAGGGAAGAAGATGGAGGGGCTCTACGGTCTATGGAGACATAGACGCGTGAGATGCCCCAGGGTTGGATCCAATGGCAGAATTGCCTTCCTGCAGATCCAAACCAATAATCCGATAACATATAAAACTTGACTGGACATACACATGAAATATATAACTAAATCAATAACTTATGTAAAGATGCTTTGCGTGCTTTCATAAAATTTAAATATTACATTTTTGTTCTGATTTGTTTTTTGGCACAGAAGCGCAAGCTGTAACTTTGTAACAGTGATGTATCATATGCTTTCTTGTATATACTATTTGTTTTGTTTGGCGCAATAGTATGTAGAATTGTAACTTTAGATTGTAGTAGTAGAATTGTATTTAGAGATTTTGTGTAAACAATGGGTGGTGGAGGGATGTCAAATGTAAATTGTAAATACGGTAGTGGTTTCCTTAGTTAGTAGACGGCCCACCTCCTCGCGGTTAGGGACGGGCAACGCTCCTGGTCATCCGGAGCGGCTAAGAGGCCGAATTACAAACATTGTAACATTGTATTGCATAAATAAATTGTAAAGCATTGTGAAACACTACTAACAAGTAAATAAAAAGTAGAATTGTTTAGATTAAACTACCCACTTTTGTAACCTAGACAGTGGGTCATGTAATTTAACAATAAAACGGTAAAAAAAAAACTGTCCCTATCTACTCCCGCCGCTCAGCCGAGCGGCCGCGTGCGTTTTCGGCTCTCGCGCAACTTCGTGTTTGGTAGGGAACAAGTTTCGCGAGTTCTGCGAAAATCTGCATAGTGACTTCGCATGTGACCTACAAGTATGTGTGAAAATTTCGCGAATTTTCCCCGAGTGGTTGATGAAATATCGGAAGTTTAGTGTCCGCGCTTTTGTCAGTGCCCGCCACAGTTACCAGGCCGTGCTGGCTCCCGCGTGCGGCTCGCCTGCGCGCCGCTAAGCTCGCGCGTCCGGTCCGACGCTTTCGCGCCGTATTTCGAACGTATCACAGACACTGCCGTGAAAATCGAGACACATCTGCGGGCATTCAGATTACGTGCGGTGTATGAATCTCAAGCCCGTAGCCCAAACGGTCTCTAAGTTATGGCAAGTGGAACGTAACGCAGGGTGCTGTCGGCGTGTGTGTAACGTAGTAGCCACTCCAACGTCGCTGTTATAGTGAAGAAGTGCATCGATCACGTCGAAAAAAAAAAAAAATTAAGATAGCTGTGAAGTGCTCCAGCGTGTGTACCATATAAATTTGGTTAATTTCCGATAGTGCTCTAAAATTCCTAAGGAAGTGCTTCAGCGTTCTCCACGAAATACCTCCAGACGCCAGCTGGTTCCCGGTGTTGCCGTGGAAGACACCGACACTGTAAGTGATGCTGTTACTTTTTTTTTTTTTTTTTTTAGTTGAATAAAGGGGGGTAAAGTGAACTCTAAACATGGACGTGTATGCCTTCCACTGCAACGTAGAGCTATTAAATAATTTACGAAATTTGTAAACTACCAGACCAAATAGCGTTTGCTGTCACGCACGCCGTTTGAAGAGCGAGACGGTCGCGGTAGTGTGCATGTAGCATCACCGAACCTTAAGAACTAATGCTGTAGCGGCAGAAACGGACACATGACACGGACGTGTATGCTGTGTGCTTAAGAATTTTTCTGGTAACTGTAAACTAAAATATCAAATAGAGCTTGGGGGCACGCGCGAGGCGAGCGCTGACTGCTGGGCATTTCGGAACTTTTAACACCTAGTAATCAATGAACGTTGGAAACTGGGATGAATGTAAAAGAAAGACAAGAGAGTTTAGTCTATCCCTCTTTCATGCAACGAGTGGGACGCAATTTTCATAGCTAGGTGGTAAATATCAAATAGAAATTGTACTGTGAGCCACCACGCCCCACAGAGTTCGGTCCGCACATCGGAAATCCGAGCCTTGCACTGACAAGGCACAGACGATCTGGGGAATACTAGCTGTCAAAGTGAGAGAGAGGACTATCCTTTCTCATATAAAGGGAAAAAACGATCCCCAGTGTCTTAGTAGTAAAAATCAAATAGCTTTAGTAATGTTGTAAACAGCGTCTCCCCTGGACTCGAAGGCAGCTTCGATGAAATACAGAATCTGCGATGGAGAGAAAGGACTGAACATCACTAGGGTAGATATAGAAGTAGGATTATTACTGTATGAACCCGCCGTACGTGAATCTGTCTTTCTGGGGCAGTGACGGCGCCTGCGGTCGGCACTAGGCCACACATTCCTTTTATTCTGCTGCCGCGTGCCAGCAGCCCAGCAGCGAGCGCGCTCTCACCTGCTGCAGGCAGGCGGCCGGAAGCCTGGTCCCCAGCCGGCCACGGTAGGCTAGTCCCCAGCGGAGCGAGTGCAGCCACCACTCTAGCGTCCCGCTGCAGCCCCTCGCCGTAAGCGGGGCGGCCGAGCAACTCCTCGCCAGGCGCCTATAGCGCGTCAAATAAACACGATGAAGTGGCGGCAACCTGTCGCCGTAAACGGCGCGGCCCAGTATCTTCTCTCAACACGCCTGTAGCGCGTCGATAAATGCGAGAAAGGCGGAGCCTCACAAGCTCCACCACATGAAACTCGTCAACATAAACTGCCTTGCGTAACCCTCCAAAGTGGTGTCCCAAATGGGGTCTAGAAAAGACAGTATGGCACCAGCAAAGGAGGCTTGTAGACAGTCAGCGAGTTGCATCGATTAGGAGAGCACAAAAGCTAAGGACGACTCACAAAATATGGTGACAATAAGAGAAGAGATGGAAGCATATCTCTTCAATGAAACAAACAAAATCAATAATGGGCAAAAAAAATATATTCTGGGCAAATTATCTGTGTATGAACAGATATTAAAAAAATATGAGGCAGACATAATAGAATTAAAAACAGAGCTAAGGTGTCTCAAAAACGCCAAAGGCGGCCATAATAATCAGAACCAAAGTACTAAATGTGCTGCAACTCACTACCCTATGTGATGCACACACAGCTGTTGGAAGTATAAGTGGGTCATTTGGAGAACTCTACCTCGTAAGCATGTACTGTCAATATGGCCAACCTCTAGACCGCTTCCTACACAAACTCGAATCAATTATCAACAAATTGACAGGAAAACAAATAATTATAGGGATGGATGCAAATGCAACCTCCCCAACGTGGCATGGCAACAGAACTGATGCTGAAGGAAGAATACTGGAAGACTTCATAAGCCAGCACAACCTTGTCATAATAAACAAGGCCTCACACCTAACAACGTTCAGTGGACCAAATGGCGAAAGCAACATAGATCTCACCCTGTGTACAGCAACAGCAGCAAGAACTATAGCGGAATGGATGGTACATGAAGAGTGGACAACCAGTGACCATAGAGCAATATCTTACACCGTGCTACCTCCACAAAGAACGAGACAAGCAACGAAACAAGAAAAATACAACACACACAAAGCAAAATGGCAAATTTTCGACCAATATTTCGCAGGTGAAATAGCCAAACCGATGAGCAGTGAGAAAATGAGCGTAACTGGAAAAGTGAAGCGCCTGGAGGAAACAGTAAGTCTAAGCTGCCACAGATCCATGAAGAAAAGGAGACAGATGCAGGACTCTGTACCCTGGTGGAACAACACCCTCACACAGCTTCGACAGGACACAACACTTGCCTGACGAAACCTACAACAAGCACGCAGAAATGGGGATGAGGCCGAGACTGAGGCAGCAAAAAGAAACTACAACAGGAAGAGGAATGAAAATACAAAACAAATAACAAAGGCCAAGGAAGAGACCTGGAAAAAATGGGTAACAGACTGTGACAAAAGCAACAATCCCTGGCAAGTAGCACAGAAAATACTTAGACCAAAACGTGGCACCGAAAATGTCCTTAGTAATATAAAACTCCCCGACCAGACTCACACCCTAACATGGAAGGAGACCACAGAACACCTGCTAAGATCCTTGCTACCAGATGACAATCCAGAGGAGGATACAGCTGACCAGGATTCAGTAAAAGAAGAAAACAAAAACTATGACAACATATTCATTGCACCTGATTTCACGCGTGAGGAAATCGCTGCAGCCATCAAAGCTTGCAAACCAAAGAAAGCCAGTGGCCCAGACAGCATCGACGACAAAATAATCAAAAGGATATGGCACACACACCCTGACATAATGATGGACATATTCAACTCCTGCCTAAGGGAACAAACAGTACCGGAAGCATGGAAAATAGGAAGAGTCTGCATACTGCTGAAGTCTGAGGAAAAGCCAAGGGATGAACCAAAGTCGTACTGTCCCATCTGCTTGCTTGACATACTCGGCAAGGTGCTGGAACGATTGATTGTTGGCCGCCTCGAGAAACAGTATGAGAAGTCAGGCCTCAAAGCCCCAAACCAGTTCGGCTTTAGGCAAGGTGCCTCCACAGACTTGGCAATCCGGCAAGCCTTAAACACCACCCAATGTGAAGAAAAATATGTCATGGCCATCTTTGTGGACATAGCAGGAGCCTTTGACAACCTATGGTGGGCAAGTGTAATGAGGCGACTAAGAGAAATAGACTGCCCACAAAACATCTACCACCTTATGGGAAGCTATCTTAGTCACCGCAAAGCCATGGTAGAAACCAGTGCTGGCACAACTGTGAAAGTTATCATGAAAGGCTGCCCCCAGGGCTCCATCTGTGGCCCCTTCCTATGGAACCTTGTGTTCGATGAAATAGTGAAGGAAGATGATGGAGATAAATGGACAAAGGTGGCATATGCAGACGACCTCGCCATCGTGATAAAAGGCCACAGTAGGAAGCAACTCGAGGAGAAAGGATCACAAGCCATTCAAACGATTGGAGAATGGGCCAAAAGAAACAAGCTACAGATCTCCAGACCCAAAACTGTAGCTATGACACTAAAGGGTCATTTCGATAGAGAAAGGCCCCCCACAAATAAAATTTGAAGGACAGAATATCAGGTTTGTCTCTGAAGTCACGTATTTGGGAGTCACCCTCGATGAAAAACTGTCCTTCACCCAGCATGCAAGAAGACTGCAACAGAAACTTGGTGCAATTTCAGGAGCGCTAGTAAGAGTGACGAGATCAGAATGGGGTCTCAAACGACAGTCCCTGAAATTAATATACAGCGGGCTTTGCCTGTCAATATGTAGATATGGTGCTGCAGCATGGGGGGATAGGGCAAACAACAGATACATCCAAAGGATCCTATTTGCAATACAGAGACCCTTTCTGCTACAAGTGACCAGCGCTTGCAGAACAATATCTAATGAAGCCCTGCAGGTGCTTGCAGGATGCCTACCACTGGACCTGGAAGTCATTAGGCCAGCTCTCACCTACCACACAAAACATGATATCGGTGGAAGTGTAGCAGGATTTCCTGTGCCTGACACGCAAACACCAGGGGTTAATCAAACCAAGGCTGCAGCTGCAGCTGCAGGTGGTGGCACACGTCGGCACTAATGACGTGTGTCGCTTTGGATCTGAGGAAATTCTCTCTGGATTCCAGCGGCTATCTGATTTGGTGAAGGCTGCCGGTCTTGCTTACGAGATGAAGGCAGAGCTCACCATCTGCAGCATCGTTGACAGAACCGACTGCGGACCTTTGGTGCAGAGCCGGGTGGAGGGTCTGAATCAGAGGCTCAGACGGTTTTGCGACCGTATTGGCTGCAGATTCCTTGACTTGCGCCATAGGGTGGTGGGGTTTCGGGTTCCGCTGAATAGGTCAGGAGTTCACTACTCTCAGCTGGCGGCTACATGGGTAGCGGAGGCTGTGTGGCGTGGACTGGGCGGTTTTTTAGGTTAGAAGGCCTCGGGAAAGTGCGGGATGGGCTGCAATGTCAAAGGGTGCTTGGCAATTACAGGACGTGCTTGGATCAAGGAACAGTCGGAATTATAGTTGTAAACTGTTGTAGTTGCACTGGAAAAGTCCCTGAGCTTCAAGCGCTAATAGAAAGCACAGAAGCTGATATCGTTATAGGTACAGAAAGCTGGCTAAAGCCTGAAATAAGTTCTGCAGAAATTTTTACGAAGTCTCAGACGGTGTTCAGGAAAGATAGATTAGGCAGAACTGGTGGTGGAGTGTTGGTGTCTGTCAGTAGTGGTTTATCTTGTAGTGAAGTCGAAGTACATACTCTGTGCGAATTGGTGTGGGTGGAGGTTATACTTAACAGCCGAATTAAGTTAATAATTGGCTCCTTCTACCGACCCCCAGACTCCGATGATACAGTTGCGGAAAAGTTCAGAGAAAGTTTGAGTCTCGTAACAAATAAATACCCCACTCATACGGTTATAGTTGGTGGGGACTTCAACCTACCCTCGGTATGTTTGCAAAAATACTTGTTCAAAACCGGTGGTAGGCACAAAACGTCTTCCGAGATTGTCCTAAATGCATTCTCCGAAAATTATTTAGAGCAGTTAGTCCACGAACCCACGCGAATTGTAAATGGTTGCGAAAACACACTTGACCTCTTGGCCACAAACAATCCAGAGCTGATAGAGAGCATCATGACTGATACAGGGATTAGTGATCACAAGGTCATTGTAGCTAGGCTCAATACCATTTCTTCGAAATCCATCAGAAACAAACGCAAAATAATTTTATTTAAAAAAGCGGATAAAGTGTCACTAGAAGCCTTCCTAAAAGACAATTTCCATTCCTTCCGAACTGACTATGCGAATGTAGATGAGATGTGGCTCAAATTCAAAGATATAGTAGCAACAGTAATTGAGATATTCATACCTCATAAATTGGTAAGAGATGGAACGGATCCCCCGTGGTACACAAAAAAGGTCCGAACGCTGTTGCAGAGGCAACGGAAAAAGCATGCGAAGTTCAGAAGAACGCGAAATCCTGAAGATGGGCTAAAATTTACAGACGCGCGAAATTTGGCACGTACTTCGATGCGAGATGCCTTTAATAGGTTCCACAACGAAACATTGTCTCGAAATTTGGTAGAAAATCCGAAGAAATTCTGGTCGTATGTAAAGTACACAAGCGGCAAGACGCAGTCAATACCTTCGCTGCGCAGTGCCGATGGTACTGTTATCGACGACTGCGCCGCTAAAGCGGAGTTATTGAACGCAGTTTTCCGAAATTCCTTCACCAGGGAAGACGAATGGAATATTCCAGAATTTGAAACACGAACATCTGCTAGCATGAGTTTCTTAGAAGTAGATACCTTAGGGGTTGCGAAGCAACTCAGATCGCTTGATACGGGCAAGTCTTAAGGTCCAGATTGTATACCGATTAGGTTCCTTTCAGATTACGCTGATACTATAGCTCCCTACTTAGCACTCATATACAACCGCTCGCTCACCGATAGATCTGTACCTACAGATTGGAAAATTGCGCAGGTCGCACCAGTGTTCAAGAAGTGTAGTAGGAGTAATCCATTTAACTACAGACCTATATCATTGACGTCGGTTTGCAGTAGGGTTTTGGAGCATATACTGTATTCAAACATTATGAATCACCTCGAAGGGAACGATCTATTGACACGTAATCAGCATGGCTTCAGAAAACATCGCTCTTGTGCAACGCAGCTAGCTCTTTATTCGCACGAAGTAATGGCCGCTATCGACAGGGGATCTCAAGTTGATTCCATATTTCTAGATTTCCGGAAAGCTTTTGACACCGTTCCTCACAAGCGACTTCTAAGCAAGCTGCGGAGCTATGGGGTATCGTCTCAGTTGTGCGACTGGATTCGTGATTTCCTGTCAGGAAGGTCGCAGTTCGTAGTAATAGACGGCAAATCATCGAGTAAAACTGAAGTGATATCAGGTGTTCCCCAGGGAAGCGTCCTGGGACCTCTACTGTTCCTGATCTATATAAATGACCTGGGTGACAATCTGAGCAGTTCTCTTAGGTTGTTCGCAGATGATGCTGTAATTTACCGTCTAGTAAGGTCATCCGAAGACCAGTATCAGCTGCAAAGCGATTTAGAAAAGATTGCTGTATGGTGTGTCAGGTGGCAGTTGACGCTAAATAACGAAAAGTGTGAGATGATCCACATGAGTTCCAAAAGAAATCCGTTGGAATTCGATTACTCGATAAATAGTACAATTCTCAAGGCTGTCAATTCAACTAAGTACCTGGGTGTTAAAATTACAAACAACTTCAGTTGGAAGGACCACATAGATAATATTGTCGGGAAGGTGAGCCAAAGGTTGCGTTTCATTGGCAGGACACTTAGAAGATGCAACAAGTCCACTAAAGAGACAGCTTACACTACACTCGTTCGTCCTCTGTTAGAATATTGCTGCGCGGTGTGGGATCCTTACCAGGTGGGATTGACGGAGGACATCGAGAGGGTGCAAAGAAGGGCAGCTCGTTTTGTATTATCGCGTTATAGGGGAGAGAGAGTGGCAGATATGATACACGAGTTGGGATGGAAGTCATTACAGCATAGACGTTTTTCGTCGCGGCGAGACCTTTTTACGAAATTTCAGTCACCAACTTTCTCTTCCGAATGCGAAAATATTTTGTTGAGCCCAACCTACATAGGTAGGAATGATCATCAAAATAAAATAAGAGAAATCAGAGCTCGAACAGAAAGGTTTAGGTGTTCGTTTTTCCCGCTCGCTGTTCGGGAGTGGAATAGTAGAGAGACAGTATGATTGTGGTTCGATGAACCCTCTGCCAAGCACTTAAATGTGGATTGCAGAGTAGTCATGTAGATGTAGATGTAGATGTAGGCCATAGAATCCCTACTACAAGCAGAATGGCAGACAAGGTGGGAGTCCTCAGACAAGGGAAGAGACATGTAAAAATGGTCTAAACAGGTCTCTCACTGGCGTACTGGATGGAGTAAAACGAAACCACCACCCTTCTCACTCACCTGTCTCCTTACTGGACACGGGCTAAAGAAGAAACTATGGGAATTAAAAATTGGAACAGATCCCAGATGCACCTGTGGAGAAGAGGAAGACGTAGACCATATCCTCTACGTATGCAGAAATTATGAAGAACAAAGACACAGACTTAAGAATGCTGTGGGACATAATGTGTTCAATTCTAAGCGAATGCTGGTG
>NW_026061892.1:630000-650000 GCF_023897955.1 Schistocerca gregaria | reverse complement strand
AAATAAATGGGCAAAGAGCAAAAATCGTCCCAGATCAATTGACACAGCGAATCAGCGAAGAAAATATAGATGTGTTATTGATCCAGTAACCCTACTGCATAAAAAACAAAGTATTTGGGTACCCATCAAACTTCCAGCTGATCTACAGCCCCAAAGGCGAAGCACCCAAGGCAGAAATAGCGGTTAAGACACAAACAGTAATAGCTCTGCAGTTGCCAAGCTTCTGCAACATGCACGTAGCTGCTGCCAACATAAATGGAGCCTTTGGTGAGTTTTACATTGCCAGCATATATTGCCAATATGGATCACCCATAGACCATTTTCTCCATCAACTGGAGATTATCCTCGACAAACTCCCAGGGAAACCAGTTATCATAGGGATGGACACGAATGCGAACTCACCAGTCTGGCACAGCTCAACAATGGATGCAGCAGGCAGAACGCTTGAAGACTTCATTTCACAACACGGGCTCATAATAATGAATGAAAGGTCAGAGCTAACTACTTTCTCTGGCCCAAATGGGGAGAGCGATATTGACATCACACTCTGCACACCTTCAGCTGCCAAAGCGGTGTGCAAGTGAATGGTTCAAGAAGAATGGACGTCAAGTGACCACAGGGCAATAACATATGAATTCGTGGCACCTAAAAGAGCAAGAGCTACTGCAGAACTTGTCACCTACAACACAAGCTTCGCAAAGTGGCCCACCTTTGACCGGCACCTTATCAGGTCCACAGCCCAGTGGCAACGGAGCCAAAATGTAGGAGTTAATGAAATGGTCACAAGGCTACAGGCAGTAATCCACGAGAGCTGTAGCCGATCAATGAGAAAGAGAACACAGGTGCAGAATCCAGTGCCATGGTGGAATGCAACACTTGCCAACCTGCGATGTGACACCATTACAGCACGGCGTAGTCTGCAACGAGCACGTAAAAATAATAATGAACCAGACATAGAAGCAGCAAAACAAATCTACAATAGAGTGAAAAACAAGTACAACAAGGAAATTGCCAAGGCCAAAGAGGAGACCTGGAAGAGATGGGTCACTGACTGCGATCAGAATGATCCTTGGGCCATAGTGACAAAGATAATTCGGCCAAAACATGGAACAGAAAACGTGCTGAGCAATATAAAAACAAAGAACCAGGCCCCTACAATGACTTGGGAGGAGACGGGACGGTCATTACTACAGAGCCTACTCCCTGATGACAACCCAGAACAGGACACAGACGACCAACAAGCTGTGAAAACTGACAACAACAGCTATGACAATGTGGACCTTGACCCAGAATTCACACTAGAAGAAATAGGGGCAGCAATAAAAGCTTGTAAACCAGGGAAGGCAACAGGTCCTGATGGTATTGATGATGCTATTATAAAAAGGGTTTGGCGCACCTGTCCCCATCTTCTCTCAGATTTGTACAATAAATGTCTACAGGAAAGAAGAGTCCCAGATATGTGGAAGGAGGGAAATGTCTGCATATTACTGAAATCAATAGATAAACCTAGGGATGAGCCTAAATCCTACCGTCCAATATGCCTTCTGTCTATCCTAGGAAAAATTCTAGAAAGGTTAGTAGTCAGTCGTCTAGAAAAACGCTATGACGAGTCAAATATCAAGGCCCACAACCAGTTTGGGTTTCGAAAAGGTGCATCGACAGAAATGGCTATTAGGCAGGTGTTGGGTAGTGTGGATTGTGAGGAGAAGTATGTGGTAGTAATATTTGTAGACGTAGCCGGTGCCTTCGATAACTTATGGTGGCCTAGTGTTATGAGGCGTCTCAGAGCAATCCAGTGTCCGCGTAATTTGTATGACTTACTGGCAGATTACTTTAAAAACCGAAAGGTTATGGTCAGAAATAGGGCTGGCTGTTTAGGGAAATTGGTCACAAAGGGCTGTCCACAGGGCTCCATTTGCGGTCCTTTCCTGTGGAATCTCGTCTTTGACGAGATTGTGATTGAAAAAGAAGACGAGCAATGGACAAAAGTGGCATATGCGGATGACCTTGCAATCATCATTAAGGGTCAGAGCAGGAAACAGATAGAGGACAGAGCAAGAATCGCGCTGGGGGAGGTAATCAGATGGACCACCGAAAACAAGCTGGCGATATCCGGACAAAAGACGGTTGCCATGACCATCAAGGGCATATTTGACAGTCACAGACCACCAACAATCCCTCTCGAGGGAGGAAATGTCAAGTTTGTTGCAGAGTTTACATATCTCGGAGTAACTCTGGATGAAAGACTCTGGTTCACACCTCACATGAGGAACATCCAGAATAGATTAAGTGCTGTCTCAGGTTCCCTCTTGAGAGTAACCAGAACGGAGTGGGGTCTGCAGAAAAAATCGTTAAGGGTAATCTATCAGGGCTTGTGCCTCTCCGTTTGCAGATATGGTGCAGCTGCTTGGGCAGATCGGACAAAGCACCGATATGTCCGACGAATAATTGAGGCAATTCAAAGGCCATTTCTGTTACAGATGACCAGAGCTTGTAGGACTGTATCGACGGAGGCCTTGCAAGTACTAACAGGATACATGCCGCTCGACCTTGAGATAGTGAAGGCAGCCTTGCTGTACTACACTCGACATTGTGTGGCTGGCGCGGTCGCAGGGTTCCAGGCTCCAAGACCCACTGCTGGGCAACGTGATACCAGCAGACAAATAGACATCATGTTGCAGGAGGAGTGGCAAAATAGATGGAACCAGACAGAGAAGGGTAGGGAAACCTACAGCTGGATACCAGATGTGGGAATGTGGCAGGCAAGTTGGCGGAGGGCGACGATTCCACCATACTCCTTAACATGCCTGCTGACTGACCATGGTCTGAAAAAGAAGATTTGTGACCTGGGCATTGAAGATGACGCCAGGTGTACGTGTGGTGAGGAAGAGGATTCCAATCACATCCTCTACACCTGTAAGCAGTACTCTGAGCCCAGAAGTCACCTTATACAAGCTGTAGGACTCACATCCTACCACAGAAAGGAAATTCTGCTACAAACAGTAGACACATTCTCAGCAATAAAGGCATTTGCTGAGGATGCATTTGAAATCAGGACAGTAGCGAGAATCATCAGTGAAGCAATCTAAAGAAATTTACAGTAAATAGTAGGAAATGTTTGCGACCCACTGCAAAAACCAGTACCAACTGGAATACAATATTTTTCCTTGACCCATGATTCCGAAACAGCCCTCAGATTTCGCGCACTTGGAGGAACTATGGCTGAGTATGGAGGGGCGACGAGCTGACTCTCAGAACCACCGATGATGCCTCTACATGGATCCTGGGACACCAGTGGCGAGAAGGGTATGTCGGAGGGCAGAACAACAGTACATGGACAGAAATTGGCCAAGATCCTGGGAAACTGGGGATCGACAGCATGTGGGCCTCGCTAGCCTGGGGGCTACAGGTTGTTCCCCTGAGCACCTCCATAATTACGATTATGCTGTAAGTGGATGCTATACTGCTGATGAAAAGAGTCGCCATCAGCAGTGGCGGCGCCGCCTCCACGCGGTTCCCCGTGGGCACCCAAAGGGTGGCTAAAGGCGCTCTTCAAATGGAAGGTCCATTCCCCCACAAAGGGGGTAGTTTTTCCGAGCTGGTTTCCTGTGTTGTGGCGGAGTTGGGCAGTGGATACATGGGTTGGATTTGAAGGGAGTATGAGCAGAAGCTCGGGAATCCCTGATGATGATCCACCTCTGGCCAGGGGAAACCCAAACCAGAGCAGCCATGTACATTACTGTCCCTATACATGCAGTAAGTTCGTCATAGGCGCTGGCCGGCAGGCCGCAAGACCTGACGCCCGGCGGCAAAGAGTGCTCCTCTGAGGATATAGAGGTTCCGTTCTGCCGCACAATGGTGACGGTGTGTGGGTAGTTTTTCCAAGACCGCTTCCTGCGGTCGCAACGCTGGGGTAGAGTCGATACTCGCCCTGTGGTGGAAGGTAAACATTATGCGGTACATCAGTACTTTCCTAATAGTTCGGTCGTCTCACGGCACTGCTTAGTAAATGATGCAAGGCCACATATAGATGATATATGCGAATGTCCCTATACGTGCTGTAAGACTGGGCGCACAACGTGAATCGCACGGCAGCCAGACACTCTAACATGCACTACTCTCGGCCTGCAACGGAGACACACAATACGTAAACATCTGGAATGCGACAATATCCAGTGCATCCTCTCCGCCACATTGCACCGTCCACACTATGATAACCAGAGCGGGAGGTCCACCTATAAAAACACAATACTCCACTCGTCCGACAACCACCATTGCTCAGATAAGCCAACACCACCAACACACATCCTACACAGAGGGGCACCCAATATCACCCCACGCCCTTATGTTATACCACATGAAAAATTGCAGAAATGAGAGACACACACCCGCCACCCTCTTGCCACAAGCATGGAACCGACAGGACATATCTGACGGTGACTCAGGCATCCGCGTACTGCCATCACTACCCCCCCCCCCTCTGCCCCCTTCCTACACAATACCGAATTTAACCCACTTTATAGCTTAACCTAACCCTGGTTATACCAGACAATAGCTTAACCTAACCGTGGTTTACGAGATTATCGCTTAACCTAACCGTGGTTGTACCAGATTATCGCTTAACCTAACTCAATTTGTCCCTTAACCTAACCCAAGCTGTCCCTTAACCTAACCCAAGCTGTCCCTTAACCTAACCCACGTTGTCCCTTAACCTAACCCACGTTGTCCCTTAACCTAACCCACGTTGTCCCTTAACCTAACCCACGTTGTCCCTTAACCTAACCCACGTTGTCCCTTTGCCTAACTGTGACCCTCTGAACATAGTTCACTGCTCGGAATCTCTGGTGTCGTCGTTATCCTCATGTAAACGTCTTGCTTACTTTCCACATATTCGCGCTATCCACTGTCAATTGTACTGCAATAGGACTATATCGCCCCCCCCCCTCTGTCCCTCTGTCCCCCCCTTTGTGTCTCTGTCTCTCTGTCCTCTCAAGCTGGTCGGTCGGGCGTTTGAGTCTTAAATGAGCCTCGCAGCTGTTCAGTTGCATTCAGATGTCGACGCCCTCAGCGTACGTCGTGGCATGGCCTGTGTCCATTGTCCGCTGATGTCGTACGCGTAACCCACAAATTGTACCGATCATCGGTCGTTACGTACTGAGTGAAGTAGTGTGATACGTGTGACCGTACGCTGGCTGTGCCCAACGGTGGAGGTGAACCTGTGATGGCGACGATCGGTACAGCTATTAACCGGTTGTTTCAGCGGTACCCGCCATATCCACGAACGTGACTAGGCCCCATGTGGGTATGAAGCGATACGCGGCGGTGGCTTGGTGGGACTGTTCCCGGCCGGTGAAGGGGGGCCGCCCAGCGTGTTGGCCGCGCGCTGCGTGGGCGCACGCGCAACAGCCGGCTGGTGGGGGGCGCCGAGTGGCAGGAGCGCCAGTCGACGGGCCCGGCAGGCGGCGCAGCTACGCAGCGGCGCACCCTGCACGCGGCGTCTGGCGGCCAAAGTCGGTTTTGCCGAGCCCGGTGCGAAGCGCGGTGGACATCTGCAGTGTGCTGGTCTGATTGAGGACTGTGTGCGTCGATGATGCGCCGCCGCCTGGCACTCGGCCCCGCGACGCCGTCTGCTGCTCCTTAGATTGTACCCACGTTACTTGGATAACTGTTGTAATTCTAGAGCTAATACATGCAAACTTGGATAACTGTGGTAATTCTAGAGCTAATACATGCAAACAGAGTCCCGAGTCTGGCGTGAGGTCGGTCGCTCGACGGCGCGTTCGGCGCGGGCCCGCCCGCAGCCGGCGCGCCGTAAGGCACAGAGGCTCGCACTGGGGCGTATCGCTTCCAGACGGGCGTGCCGCGGCAGTCCTCACAGGGGAAGTGATGTGTCTGTTATACCCTCTCCTTCCCAAGTGGCTCTTTCCGCCTTCCCGTGGTGCCAGACGTTAAGCTCGGCATTCAAAAGGGAGAGCTGCGACCCAACCCGATGCGAAAGCGAAGGGTGCGTGGCACAGGGGGAGCTGTGTCGAGGGACGAACATCTGTCCCTTTCTGTTCGCAGGGCCCAGACCAGCAGGAGCTCTGCATGCCGTCGACTTCGTTTGTCGGCGTGGGATCGCGGCGCGAGTCGGCAAGGGTGCTTCGCCACGCCCCTGGGTAACCGGGGCGTGTTCTGCCAAACCCAGGTGGTGATAACATCGCCTGGGCCAGGTTAGATGGGTCCAGACCGCCGAACGCCTGGGGGACCGGCCCGCCACCTGAGTAGGAGTGGGTCCCTGGCGAGAGGTGGAAACTCGGGCAAGTAGGCGGCGAAGGGCGAGAGGTGCATCCACCTCTCCGGAGTGCGGGGTGCAATTGCCGGGGTGCGTCGCGTGAAATCGCCGATGACGGAGTCACCGAGGGGGACCAGTGCGCTGGAAATGGAGTGCTGAACCCAGCAGCTCTGGAGTGCTGAACCCAGCAGCTCTGGAGTGCTCTTGACCTAGGGGCGAGGTTGGTGAGCGAGCTGCAGAAGTCCCCCCCCCCCCCCCATGCCAGAGGAGCCGGTTCGGGGCAAGAGAAGGCCTCCCACCCCCCTTTGTTATCACTCGTTCATCATGGCTACACCAGAGACGAGTGATTCGAGTGCGCCAACGCGAGCTTCTGTGATGTCTGAACCCGCTCCTCAGGACGAGTCGGGACAGGCAATTGAGGAAAATGTCTTACAAAGACACACAAGAATAACGTTGCTCCTCGAGCAACACATCAAAAATGGCAAAATTAGTCAAGCGGCATTGACTATAATCAAAAATGAACTGGCGGCGTGGGCTATCGCAAACGCCAAGCTTGAGGGCCGCGTCGAAGAACTTACAAAAGAAAATGAAAGACTAAGAAAACAACCCGGAAAGACCTGGGCGGCGGTGGTCGCACAAGCGCCACCAAAACCGCAGACTACAAAGGATGCCATTGCAAAAGTCACTAAAAGATCAGACACAACTGTTTTTCTAAGGACCCTGCCTGGTCTGGACACTAGCGTGAAAAGAATCCAGGAATTGCTTACGACCACTAATAATCCAACAAAAGACAAAATTAAAATAAATAAGGTCAAACCCAGCAGAAACTCTGTTATTGTTGAAGTAGCATCAGAAGAGGACAAAGAGAAACTATTAAGTAATGCAAAACTAAACTCGGTGGTCAAATGCGAGCCACCAAGGAAAAGGAACCCATTGGTCATCTTATATGATGTACCAACAATCATGACAAATGAAGAACTGCAAAAATCTATAAAGGCTCAGAATTTCGAAGATATGACAGAAGAAGAATTCAAAGCAAATTTCAATTTGAGATTCAAAACTGGGCCTTGGGACCGTGATGTGGTCCATCACGTTGCCGAGGTCTCCGCTCAAATGTGGAAAAAAATTACAGCAATGGGCAGACTATACGTCGGCTTTCACGCCATTAATACACGCGACTTTCTGGTCGTACCGCGTTGCCACAATTGTGGAGATCTCGACCACGTTTTGAGGCACTGTACCAGGGGGTCGGCCTGCCCGAAATGTGGCGAGGATGGCCATGTCAGGAAGGACTGTAGGGCTGCAGCAGTTTGCATCCCCTGCAAGAGACGGGGTAAAAAACCCTGTGGTACCACGGGACGTAGCTGCCCCACCTACAGACTTCTGGAACAAAGGCTTATTTCAAGAATAGACTATGGCTGATCAAACCAAAGCCAACAGGATGCCCAAAACAAAATCCCCAAGCAAAAGGAGGAGGGATGCCATAAGGGCGAGTGCCTTCAAGCTTTTCTTGAGGTCGCACATGGGCACCACAACCAGCACCGTAGACATAGGCACTCAAACTGACTCTACCACTACGGATAGAGGGACACAAACTAGGCCTCTGGCAGTCACGCTCCCCTCCTCCCCAAGCAGGGAAACAAGGCCGACTAAAGACCTACGGCAATGGCATCCTGTACCAGAGACTGTGGCAGTCTCAGCAGAATTAAATATAACAACAAAACAACCAGTTCAAGAAAATAAAATAACTAGTTCAAGTGAACCAGCTGCAACAAAAGATCCTGTAGTGAGACTGCCACCTGTCGATCCAGTTAGAGTCTATCCAAACCTCGAACTCACCATGCAACTGGCGAGGCTGGAGCAGCCGACTACCCTGACCACTGCCTTGAGACATGTGGTTCGGGTGGGACATGAATATGGACAGAGAGTCACCTTCTCGGTAATGGAGGCTGTGGACAGAATTCAACTCAAGTCAGTGAATCTCCCCACTGACTTCGAAGCCCTGCGTGACCTACTAAAGAAAGTCTTTGACAGACGTGGTGAAAAATTCGACCTGAACGAAATTTATGGACAAGTAGTTCTGGCAAATGGACGTATCACATTTGACTGGAACAAAACATGGCCTAATTACAGAATTCATACATACACTCCATAGACAACTACATGACGGAAATCACCATTGGCCAACTCAACACTCGTAACAGCAGACTTGTCATGCAGGAGTTACGAAAGGAAGTGGAGGAGAGGAGACTGGATGTGGTCTGTCTGCAAGAGCCGTACTCCCTAAACGGGAAGATAGCTTTCACAGCTGCGACCTGGCAAGTCGTCTGCAGAGGAGAAGACCCAAAAGTGGCAATAATTATTACAAACAAACTGATAAGGGCTACAGTCCTAACGCAGTTCACAACCAGCCACTGCAACATCGTGGAGCTGCAGTCTCCATCAGGAGCTATTATTGTGATCAACATGTACTTCCAATATGGTGATGACATTGAAAGACACCTAGCACACCTCACCACAGCTATCACGGCGTTGCGGGGCGGAAAGCATTTGTGACTGCCGATATGAATGCCAAATCCCCCCTATGGTACAGCGGCACCAGGGATCCCAATGGAGAGAAGGCAGGCCATCATGGCATTGCAGCTTGTCGTGGCTAACAAGCCAGGCAACCCTCCGACCTATGCGGCGGGAGGTGGCCAAGGCACAAACATCGATGTGACCCTGGCTACGCCAAATGCAGCACATCTAATCCAGCAATGGAAAGTAGTGGAGAATGCCACTACAAGTGACCACAATCTCATTACTTTCAACATAGGAGATGGCGAGAGCCGCTGGGCCATGGGGTGGGAAATACAATATAATTACAATAGAGCCGACTGGGAGAGACTTGCTGGGGAGTGCGACATTCCTCCGTTATCAGAAGGTGGCGACCACAGAGACCTTGACGTTGACAACAGAGCCAAAGAACTGGTTTCAGTAATAAAAGCAGCCGTACCTACTAGGAGGAGGGCCATGGCGGCCTCTCCGTCACCATGGTCTGCTGAACTAGAGGATATGCGCCGGTCGGTCAGAAGGCTCAGGAGGCACTAAAAGCGCAGTGTCGTCTGGCCAGAAAGACAAAGATGGCTGCAGCTTTACCGGGAAGCCAAAGATAACTTCCAAAAACAGCTACGGGAAGTTAGAACAAAGAGTTAGGACCACTTTGTTCTGAACCAATTAGCACTGGACCCATGGGGAGTTCCCTACAGTCTTGTCCAGGAAAAAATCCGTTCTCCGATGGAGCTCTCAACCGTCAGGCATGGGGACGGGATGACGGGGTCTTGGCAGGAAACTGCTGAGGTCCTTCTCCACTCCCTGTTGCCTGATGACACTGCGGATGAGACAGACGAACAACGGCAGCTGCGGGAGAACAACAACAATGCATATGAAAATGATACGCCAGTCTACCCACTCTCTGAAGAAGAGGTAGCTGCCCATATAAACTCCCTGAAGAGAGGAAAAGCTCCTGGGCCAGACGGTATTGTGGCGGAGGTGGTGCAATTCCTGGCCCCCCAGATAGTCGCCCCTCTAACTCATTTATATAAAGAATGCCTCAGGCAGAAAAAGTTCCCCCGAATATGGAAGAGGGCAAATGTGGTAATTATAAAGAAAGGAGCTGACAAAGACCCAGCAGAAACTAAATCTTACAGACCTATCTGCCTGCTTGATCTGCTTGGGAAGATTCTGGAGAGACTTCTGGCTGATAGACTGGCTGCACACCGAGTGCTGTGCGGAATGAGCAACAGGCAGTTTGGCTTCAGGCCTGGACGATCGGCATCCGACGCTATCGCCCTGGCGGCCGAGGTGTGCGGCTTTACCCCGTACAAGTACGTTGTTGGCATCATGGTGGACATAAGTGGCGCCTTCGACAACCTGTGGTGGCCTTCGCTCTTCTCCTGCTTACGGGAGAAGGAGTGTCAAGGGCCGCTATATGGCTGTCTGAGGAGCTATTGTGAAGATCGGGAGGTCTGGCTATCATCTACTAGCACAAGAGTAAGGAAAACTATCACCAAGGGATGTCCCCAGGGTTCCGTACTGGGTCCGCTGTTCTGGGACATCCACATGGAACCCTTACTAGACACATTACAGCAAAGTGATGAAGTGCTGGAGGTGATAGCCTACGCAGATGACCTCCTCCTACTGGTCGGCGGTCGTAGCCGAGAAGACATAGAGCCTAAGATCGATAGAACAATAAATACACTTCAACTGTGGTGCCGTAAGACTAAAATGAAAATTTCACCAGCTAAGTCTACATACCTTCTTCTAAAGGGACAATTAGCTCATAACCCAACTGTTAGGATAGATGGATCACGAGTTCTCCGGCGACGTGAGACACGCTACCTTGGTATCATCATTGATGAAAGGTGGACTTTTGGTAGACACATCGAAACCGTAACTCATAGAGCCTTACAGGTACTCAACAACCTCATCTCCATTGGGCACAAGCGGTTTCATCTTCCACCACATCTCATCAAACTTTATCACAACAGTATACTAACATCTATAGTGGGTTACGGATCCAGAGTCTGGGCACACAGGCTCACGAGGGTGGTGCCCGCCATGACAGTGAGGAGAGTGCAGAGAAATATGATTCTGAGATCAGTGGGGGCATACAGAACTACACCGGGAGGAGCCCTGTTAGTTATAATGGGGCTTTGCCCCTTGGATATCAAAATTCGGGAGCAGGCCGCTTGGTACTGGGCTAAAAAGGGGAATTTGGAAAAAACAGAGGAAATTCTGGGCAGCAGGACCGAAAATAAAGTAGAGATTAGGAAAAAAGGGGAGCTGCTATGGCAACATTCGTGGGAAAACGAAGAAACAGGGCGTCGAACCTTTGAGCTCCTACCAGATGTCAGGGAAAGGATGGGAATGTCACATTTATATCCATCCCGGGGACTCATCCACTTCCTCACT
The DNA here is from genome assembly GCF_023897955.1 of Schistocerca gregaria. NCBI lineage: Eukaryota > Metazoa > Arthropoda > Insecta > Orthoptera > Acrididae > Schistocerca > Schistocerca gregaria. Next base: position 638,773 of record NW_026061892.1, on the reverse strand, counting down.
GGACATGGACCGTACTCGACATACCTATGTCGATTCGGTAAAAAGGCGACACCTGCGTGTGACTGTGGTGTTCTGGAGGGTACTCCTGACCATGTAGTCTACGAGTGCCCCCTTTTCAATGATGTGGCCTCAGTACTGCGGGACCAACTACCACACAACGACACATATAGACTAATGAAACATCGCGACACTTTCCATATCATCAATAAACTGGCTAACGCGGTATTTCAGAAAGTTTTAAAGGACTACCTGAAAGAACTATATTAGTACAAGAAAGAGAGAAACCAGGACACAGATAGAGTTCGATACCCTACTCCCAAACCGCCTGGGCGCGGAAAGGCCGACTTCCTCAGTCTGAATCCACTGCGCCACAGGATTCTGGGGGAGTGGGGTGCAGCCTAACTGAACCAGACAACGCACCGGACTTGACCTTAGGATAAGTTAGTTGTAGGACTTAGTTTTTAGACATTATTATTAGAAACCTGCAGCGATTACCATCTTGGCCTGCCCAGTGTCAGGGGCACGCTCATTGGGGTTAGCTCAATGAGCAAGGCTCTATAGTAGGTTTATACTAATTAGCTGACAACTGTAACGCTGTAGGATTTAGTAACTAGTCTTAAGATTACATGTTTGTAGTAGACTAACATAAACGTTTGCCCATTGCTTACTCCTGATTACTTACGTACTAACTAGTTACTACATAGGACTTAGAATTAGCTGCTAATTATCTTTGTATAACTAACTTGGCCCACTAATCAAATAAGGCAGTGGGCTAGATGTCAAATTAACATTCTTTTATTGGAAATAAAGAATTTAAAAAAAGAAAAAAAACAACAGAGTCCCGACCAGAGATGGAAGGGACGCTTTTATTAGATCAAAACAATTGGATTGGCTGGTCTGGTCCGTTTGCCTTGGTGACTCTGAATAACTTTGGGCTGATCGCACGGTCCTCGTACCGGCGACGCATCTTTCAAATGTCTGCCTTACCAACTGTCGATGCTAGGTTCTGCGCCTACCATGGTTGTAACTGGTAACGGGGAATCAGGGTTCGATTCCGGAGAGGGTGCCTGAGAAACGGCTACCACATCCAAGGAAGGCACCAGGCGCGCAAATTACCCACTCCTGGCACGGGGAGGTAGTGACGAAAAATAACGATACGGGACTCATCCGACGCCCCGTAATCGGAATGAGTACACTTTAAATCCTTTAACGAGTATCTATTGGAGGGCAAGTCTGGTGCCAGCAGCCGCGGTAATTCCAGCTCCAATAGCGTATATTAAAGTTGTTGCGGTTAAAAAGCTCGTAGTTGGATTTGTGTCCCACGCTGTTGGTTCACCGCCCGTCGGTGTTTAACTGGCATGTATCGTGGGACGTCCTGCCGGTGGGGCGAGCCGAAGGGGTGCTTTCGCATCACGAGGCGGACCCCGTTTAAATCCTACCAGGGTGCTCTTTGTTGAGTGTCTCGGTGGGCCGGCACGTTTACTTTGAACAAATTAGAGTGCTTAAAGCAGGCAAGCCCGCCTGAATACTGTGTGCATGGAATAATGGAATACGACCTCGGTTCTATTTTGTTGCAGATCAACGCTCGGAAGTGTTTCACCCTCGCCTTGGTCGCGTCAGGACGCGAAAAGAAAGTGAAGGTGGACGGAGACATCACCTTCAGGGCAGGCAACACCACCATGCCTGCCCTGCGCATGGGTGAGACCTTCCAGTACCTGGGGCTGCAATTCTCCACCGCCGGTCGCTGCATTTTCAACCCCCGACGCCATCTGGGGGAGCAGCTGGATGTCATCACGCGAGCTGCACTCAAGCCACAACAGCGCCTCTATGCTCTCACGAATGTACTTCTTCCTGGCCTCTACCATGGGCTGGCACTTAGCCGCACCCGCTTGGGTGCGCTAAAGTCAGCCGACATTACCATCAGGGCCGCCGTCAGGAGATGGTTCCGCCTCCCGGCAGACACTCCCCTGGGCTACTTCCACGCTCCTGTTGCCCAGAGGAGCCTTGGCATTCCATCATGCCGTTGGATGGGGCCAAACCTTCGTCGGTCCCGTCTCCTGGCGTTGAAGAAGATTGGGCCAGCCTTCGACGGTGCAGGACTGGATGAGGTGCAGCGTGAGATCGAGGTGCTGGAGCGGCATCTTATGTGGGAGGGCCACCACCTCAAATCGTCAATGCAGGTTGGAGAAATGTGGGCAGCACGCCTACACGTTGCCATCGACGGCGTAGCGCTGTCATCTTCCGCCGCCGTCAAAGGGCAACATCAGTGGGTCGCCGACACCAGTGGTCTTCTATCTGGGCGTAATTACATCGATGCTCTCCGCGCCCGCATCAACGCCTTCCCGACGAGGGCACGGCGTAGTCGGGGCGGGAAGCAGACACCAGATGCTGCGCAGGCTGCCAGGCCGTTGAGACCGCCAACCACGTATTACAGGCTTGTTTCAGAACACACGGGTCCCGAGTGAAGCGTCATGACGCAATTGTGCGCTATGTCGCTCGTGGACTCGCGCAGAGAGGCTTCAGTGTTTCTGTGGAGACCCACCTCCGTACACCTGAGGGGATACGCAAGCCTGACGTGGTGGCGGTCAAAGACGGCACCGCCCGCGTGATTGACGCCCAGGTAGTCGGAGACCATCTCCGGCTCGACTGGTGTCACTCCCAGAAGGCGGCCTACTACGACACGCCATCCATCCGGCGTGCCATCTCCAATCTGCACCGTGACGTCGAGAAGGTGACTGTGTCCATCACGACATTGAACTGGAGGGGCGTATGGTCTCCAGCGTCGGCGAAGGATCTCTGCGCCTTAGGATTTCGACCCCGAGAACTGGCGGTACTCAGCACGAGAGTACTGCAGAGCTGCTGCACAAGTTACCGTATCTACGAGCGAATGACGACCGCAAGGCCGATGCCACGATCCGGCGTCGGATAGACTGCTGGATATTATCTTCTGCCTTGACTCCTGGGGCCTATCCACAGGAGGAATAACCGTCTTTGTTCTTTGTTCTTTCTCTCTTTATCTTTCTATTTGTGTTTTCTTCCTTTTTCCGAATACTTTATATTGTTGTTGTTAATCGCCCTGTAAGTCCCCACCTCGGTGGCGGACATTGGCGTGCTAAATGTGATCCAATGTACACATATATTGTATTTATACTTTGTGTTATTCCTATGGAATAAATACGGCTTGTCATAGCCAAATGCCTCGTCATCTAATTAGTGACACGTATGAATGGATAACCAGATTCCCGCTATCCCTCGCAGTGGACGCACGCGCGCGTTGTCGGCTCCCACGTCTTCGTCGGCTTCACCGGGAAAGAGTGCTGCGATCGTATTGAGATTTGGCATAGTGCCTCTTTGAGTGTTCGTACCTACGGTCTGTGAATTTGAATGTCATACTCTTAGTAGTTAAATAGTTACACCAAGTTTAGTGAAAATGGTTTTTGCCGCGTCTGGAAACAGTGCCTGCCTGTGCTTGGCGCTACGCCTGTAGCGCTGACCACGCGATTGCGGTACCACATACTCTTCGTTTAACTAGACAATTCTACAGCGATTTTTCTCACAGCAGCGCCTATACACTGTACGCCTTCTGTGTAAATTTTATTGTAATACGGCCAGTCGTTTTTGTGCGTCGGCAGTTTTTGTGAATAGCGCATCTCCATCTGTAACGCGCAAATCGTGTAGGTGTTCACACAATGCTTTAAGTATGTAAAATACCTCCGTTGCGCTAAAAATGTTAGTCGGCGCTGCAATTCGCTGCCAAAAGTGGTACAGTGAAGTTTGATTCTATTTGCTCAAATAGTAACGGAGTAAAAAAATATTCCGATCATGGTATGTACTTCCGTGGCATAGATAAAGGGATTGCGTACTGATGTATTAAACAAGTGCTCAACGTCAATCTAACTACACTACTGGACGCTGGAGTTGTTGCTGAGAAACTGTGGAAGAGACCGTCACAGTAAGTAAGCGGCACGGCTAATTTCTGTTAATTTAGTGCATGTCAGTGCGTACCCTGCTCAGTGGGCTTAGGATTCACTCCGCTGACAAACTTACTTCGGTACAATCAATTTCAATCTATAAATTGGAAGCGCAGACCTTGTCCTCTAAGAACATGTTTGTAGTTTGGTTGTGTGGCGCACATTTGAATAAATATAATTGCTAATGCAACGTCGGGCGTTCGCACTCGCACGTTTTCGGTAGAATCACTTGCGCGGTGAAAACAGAAGATTTGCAGCCCCCACTCTGTTCGGAGTATTCTGTAGAGCATAGTTTCTCGTAGTGTGGTCCTTCGCCTTCGTTAGTATGCTCTCTGCTCTATTTTGTAATGCATAATTTCATAAATAAAACCGCTGACGTGAAGTGGTGCGTCTGCTGCCGTGTCGTTCTATAGAAACTGCCGCGCCGTGACAAATCGGGCGCCATGCAGTCCTCACCTCAGTTGAAAATTGTAGTGTATAGGTTCCTTTAGTATATTATATTATATTTCTGAATATGGTTCTATTTATAGTGTGATGAATAATTCAGGAAATAAAACTGCCAATGGAAAATCGTGCATGCGCCGATGCGCCGTTCCCTAGAATTCCCATGCGGCGACAAAACCGGGACTCTGCAGCTCCCAGATAAGTTAGAAACTCTGTTTGGAATATTATCTTGTAGTGTACTCTATGCTCTTTCCGAAAGTGCTTTCAATGTTCCGGTGTGATGGATAGTTTAAAAAAAATAAACTGTCATTGTAAAGTCGTGCAAGTGCCGACGCCCGGCTCTGCAGAATTTCCAGCGTGGTGACAAATTCGTCGGTCTGTAACCCTCATTGTATTTAGCAAACGTCTTTAATGTATAAGGTCCTTTAGTTTCTTATCTCCATTTTCTGAATATACTTGTAGTTTTTCTGTTTGACGAATAACCTAATAAATAAAACTGTGGAAGTAAGATAGTGTGCGCGCCTACACGCTGTTCCCTTGGAACTCTCACGCTGCGACAAAACCGGCGTTCCGCAGCCCCCATACTAGTTACGAAAATCCCGTAGAGAATAGTTTCTTGTAGTGTACTCTATGCTCTTTCCGAATATGCTTCAAATTTTCTTGTGTGATGAATAATTTTAGAAATATAATGGTCAATGTAAAGTCGAGTATGTGCCGACGCCCCGCTCTGTAGGAAATCTTGCGCGTTGACAAAACCGTCGGCTTGCAGCCCTGACCTTACCTAGCAAAAATCCTTTAGTGTGTAGGTTCCCTAGTGTGCTCTATTCTCCCACTGAATATGCCTTTAGTTTTGTCGTGAGATGTATAATTTAAGAAACATAACGGTCAATGTAAAGTTGTGCGTGCGCTGACGCGCCGTCCCTAAAATCTCTCACGCTGTAACAAATCCGGTGCCCTGCAGCCCCCACATTAGTCAGGTAAATTTCTGTAGTAAATAGTTCCTTGTAGTGTGTTTTATGCTCTTTTCGAATATGCTTTTAATGTAAGTTGGGCGTGTGTCAACGTGCGTTTCTACAGAATTGTGCGTTTCTGTAGAAACTCCAGCGTGGTGACAAAGCCGTCGGTCTACCGCCCTCACTCTAGTTGCGCGATCTCTATAGTGTGTAGGTTCCTGTAGTGTGGGTCATCCGCCTCACAAATATGCTCTTAGCTTAGATGTGGTGTCCGTAACCTAAGTGATAGAGCGGTTAAGGTTGCATAGTGCGTGAGCCACGCGCACTTCTCTGGAGACTCTCACACGGCTATGAAGTGCGCGTTTGCGGTCCCAACCTTAGTTGGAAAATTCTGTAGCAATAGGGTTTTGTTGTTCAACTCATGCGCTTTCGAAACATATTTGTAGCTCAGCTGTAGGATAAGTAGTCTAAGAAATAAAATTATTATTGTAACGTCGTACGTGCGCCCACGCGCCGTTCGGTATAAACTCCCGCACGCTCCATACTAGAAGCGACGCCCTCCGCTGCCCAGCTCAAACCGATATCAAAACGTGGGACTAAAAAAAATAATAATAAAAAAATAAAAAAAATATCCGCGAATTCCAGAGCCGTGGCGCACAGCAGAAGGCAGGTAGCAATAGAAATACTCGAAGGCTGTCTGCAACAGCGAAAGTGGTCGCGTGCCACAGGGGATCAGGGCGCGAAGGCTCGTCCCCAGCGGGCCAGTGCATACCTGCTCCAAGGCCACGCGCCAAGGCTCGTCCCCAGCGCGGCAGCTGCTCGTCGCGCAGCGCACGTCAGCCGCTGCTAACGCACCGACCTACCTTGGCGTCAGAAAGGCGGCCAGCCCCAAGATGGGGCAAAATAAGGACGCAGATCCAGAAAATAGTGTTAGGAAAAGCACACAGGTTACAGCCATGACAACCGAAATTGCCGAGAAGTCAAAGACAGGTGATCTGCAAACAATGGTAGAAATGAGGGAAGAGCTAGAAGCATATATGTTCAATGAAAACAACAGGATAAACAATGTTCAGAAGAAATTCTTGCTACGGAAAATGGCTGCCTATGAACAGATCCTAAGGAAATACGAGATGGAAATAGCGCAGCTGAAAACAGAGCTGAAATGCCTGAAGGAATCTCCCCCAGCAACAGAACAACCACCTGTGAGCTATGCCACTGCAGTCAGGGCAAGCAAAGCCAAAACTGATATAAGACCTACGCCACACCAGACCCCAAAAGTCCTTGTTTTCAGACCAGCAGATGGAAAACAGCCAGAGAAAGAGCTTCAAGACACCATAAAAGACATTGTAAAAGGAACACTGAAGGACGTCAAGATTACGAAATGTAGGACTCTGAAGGATAGTGGTGTCATCTTAGAGGTGCCAAATGACGCTGAAGCAGAGAAAATAAAGAAATGTAGGGAATAGGTGATTCAGGGATCACAGTAACTGACCCCAGGAAGAAAAACCCAAGGGTGATCCTGTTTGATGTCCCAAGGCAAATCAGCGAAGAAGAACTGGTAATGGAGCTGTACACGAGGAATCTTTCTTCAATAGGTGGCACAAAGAATGCAGCTGAGACAGGAATAAGAGCACTATTTAAAACAGGTCCAAGGAACACAGATACTGTAAACATCGTTCTAGAAATGGAAGCAAAGTATTGGCAGCATCTGATGGCGCAAGGTAGAGCATACATAAACTGTACCTCTCACAGGCTGCAGAAATTCAGCAAGGCGACCAGGTGCTACAAATGCCATGGTTTTGGGCATACAACACAAACTTGCAGAAGTGTTGAAACAATCAGTGGGCACTGCGCAGCACCAGGACATAGCATTAAGGAATGCTGTAGCAGGAACAAGGCACCACAATGTGCAAACTGTAAACACTGGAAGAAGCCGCATGACCACTCAGTAATGGACAAAAACTGCCCCGAATATGTCAGATTCATGGCGAAAGAAGAACAAAGAACTGAATATGGCCAGTAACACTTCTACACCACAGTCCCTAGGTCGACAGGTAGATAAGGTGAACACAAAGTCCTGCACCCTCAAGTTTCTCCAAATAAATGGGCAGAGATCCAAAGTAGTACCTAGTCAAGCATCACTTAAGATGGAAGAGAAAAACCTTGATATTGTTCTTATCCAAGAGCCCTATGTTACAGAAAATAACATTAAAGGATATCCTACAGATTTCCACCTAGTATACACCAGAAATCATGGAGTACCGAAAGCAGCCATAGGAATAAGAAATACGAACTTGACCATTCTGCAGATAACCTCCCTTTGTGATGCTCATACCGCTGTAGCTGCAGTAACAGGCGACTTCGGAGAAATATACTTAGTAAGCCTATACTGCCAGTTTCACACGCCAATTGATGAATATCTACATCGACTGGATACCATCATCCACAAAATCCAAGGAAAAGCTGTGATAATAGCAATGGATGCGAATGCCATGTCACCACTGTGGCACAGCCTGGACAGAGATGAAGCAGGAAGAAAACTAGAGGATCTAATCTTCCAACATGGCTTAACTGTATTAAATCGAGATTAACCACTAACAACTTTTAGTGGGCCAGCTGGGGAAAATAACATCGACGTAACACTTTGCTCAGCAAACATATCAAGAATGGTCTCTAGATGGACGATTCAAGAGGAATGGACCTCAAGTGACCACAGGGCCATCACGTTTGTGATCTCAAAACAACAAAGGGAGAGGGTCACAGAAGAGCTACTGAGATACAACACCACCTTTGCAAAATGGCAAGATTTTGACCGCCAGCTGACCACCAGAATGGAAAATTGGCTAAATGCAGCAGGAACAACTGCAAATGATAAAGTAGACCTCCTACAGACAGCAATACAAGAGTGCTGCAGGAAGGCCATGAGAAGAAGAACGCGCCTGAAGAATGCTGTACCTTGGTGGAATGAAACATTGACAAAAATGCGGCAGGACACAATTGCAGCTCGACACTGGCTCCAGAATGCACGGTGTGCAAATCATGAGACAGAAATACTGGCAGCAAAGGCAACATACAGAAGCACCAAGAATAAATATAACAAGGAAATAGCGAGAGCATAGACAGATACTTGGAAAAATGGGTAAAAGACTGCAATGGCAATGACCCTTGGAAGCTGACTGATAGAATCCTTCGCCCTAAATATGGCACCGAAACTGTCCTCAGCAATGTAAAAGTGGCCGGACGAGGCCCTACCATGACCTGGCAGGAAACAGTGAAAGAACTGTTGAATAACTTACTACCGGATGATGACCCAGAGGAGGACACAACACAGCAATCAGCTGTGAAGGAGCAAAATATAGCGTACCACAACGAAGAAAATGAGCCAGACTTCTCAGTACAAGAGAT